>NC_089754.1:36169883-36197383 GCF_040412425.1 Macrobrachium rosenbergii | reverse complement strand
CAGAGGGACACATTTACAGTTATATGAAGAAGGTTATTTCAAAAAGAGATACAACTAGATACAGTCAAAGCTTCCAAATCAAATGATTTCAAATTTTGAGTGCAAGAGGGACACTGGTTTAAGGTATGCGAAGACAATCATTTCAACACACTTTGGGAAACAACAGCATAAAAGAAAGATGAAAACCACAGGATAGGAATTCAGTGTTCAGAGAAATCATTAGATATGACGATTCTCTTACCAAAATACTCGTATCAGGTCTATTGATCAGGTCTATTAACGTGAAGGATATTATATAATAAATTAGAGCGGAAGAGACACTGGATATAGCGGAAGGCGATGGAAGACGAGTCCGGACAAATTGGACTTGATAGCTAGGAGATGGATATTAGGAAAAAATAGAAAAAATAGGAACGAGGCAAATTGGGACTTTACTGATGAATTGTGGGGAAAATAAGGAAATGTGATATATATATAGTATTTTGACGGTTGCGTGATACCAGTACTTCTGAATGACGTGAATAGTATTTGTTTGTGTGTGTGTGTGTATATATACACACAGAGAGAGAGAGAGAGAGAGAGAGAGAGAGAGAGAGAGAGAGAGATAGATATATATAGAGATATATAGATATATATATATATATATATATGCATAAGTATATAAATTTGTGTGTGTGTGTGATACCAGTAGAGAGAGAATAGAGAGAGAGAGAGAGAGAGAGAGAGAGAGAGAGATATATGAATGTAGTGCATAAGTATGTGTATTTGTGTGTGTGTGTGTGTGTGTGTGTGTGTGTGTGAGAGAGAGAGAGAGAGAGAGAGAGAGAGAGAGAGAGAGAGAGAGAGAGAGAGAGAATGCTCTGGTTTCCCGGAATAAACTCATTGGCAAGAAATTATTCTGACGCAAATAATCGACTGTTTCATTATGCCTGGTACATAAATATAGACTCTTTTTCTTTTGTAGTTCCCATTCCTTTATTATTCGACATAGTTCCATGAAGAGCATCGACAGAGGGCCTCAGCTTCTAGTACACAAAGGATCCAGCCCCACTTCGATCGCCGATTCCTTTGAATTATAGAAGTGTCTGATTCTATTCAGAGATTTTTTCCAATATCGATAAATAGATGCTTTTCCTGGCGCAACAGAGCGCCTGTGATCTTTGAAGTAAAAAATTGAAGTAATAGAGAATAAAAAATAGAAAATAAGTTAATTAGCGTGATTGGAATGGAATGGAACGGAATATAAAATTTATGCCAAAGGCCAAAGCAAGCGCTGGGACCTATAACGCCATTCAGCGCTGAAAAGGAAATTGAGAGTAAAAAGGTTTGAAAGCTGTAACAGGAGGAAAACCTAGCACGGGTGGAAAGTAAGATGAAAGAAAGAGAATATGGACGGAGGTAAAGTAAAAGAAATGAAAGGGGTTGCAGCCAGGGGCAGAAGGGACGCCGCAAAGACCCTAAGTAATGCCTACAGTGAAACGCGTTTGGTGCACTGACGGCACCACCTCCCTAAGGGGAATTAGGGTGACTGGATGCCTCGCATTTTCGTTAGTACTGGGTACAGCGGATAAAAAAAAACTATTTACATGGAAGATTTACATTTCTATTGAAATGCTTTTTTTATGCAACGAACATAGGACCATTTTACGGGAATAATAATTTTTAATCTGGGAATAATGAAATCGTCCACAATTCACAAACAATACAATGAAATCATTCCTTTAAAGTCAGCCATATTTTGCAAGGAAGCTCCCGGGGGTTTATCCGTCACGAATCATTCCCTGATCTTTTTTTTTTTTTGTGAACAACAATGACAAGAATAAATGCTTACTAAATGAAATGAATTTTTAACTGGATAAACTACGAGCTAAAATGTCTCTAAAACAAATTATCAAATGAGCCGTCCAGTGAATGTTAGAAACATAGAAAAGGATCATTATAAACAGCGACCCCAACTAAGGACTGACTTAAGAAGATTAATGAACCATATTATCCGCCATCAAAATGCTAAACCACTTAGCTTGAAGGGACAACCTAACAGCAATAAGACTATTAATCGTTAAAACGACCCACTATCCTAAAAAAACATCAATCTTAAAGCATCTGTGACTTCCATTCTCATTATCTGACGAGCGAGATTGACTGATTGATTTATTGTTACCAAAACTGGCATTACAATATCTAGGTTACTGACACTGACGAGTCGTTAACCTCGCCGGTGGTGAATCAACAGCTGATTGGGTTTCCATTCTCCGGTCGTAAGTCGGAGAGGAGGCTTTCAACCAATTTCAGAGAAGTTTTGTTTTGGTGGTCTTAAGGCCAATGCACTTATTCTCATGGTTGTTTCTGCGCATCCCCAAAACCCATTTTTTTTCAGATCCTTCTGACTGTTTCAGGTTCATGGGTTAAATATAGGAGATTTTCGTTGGTCGCATTCGTTCTGTTTTGAATTGGGACGAAAGGTTTCGAAATTTAAACAAAGGGTTACAATGTGAGAGAGAGAGAGAGAGAGAGAGAGAGAGAGAGAGAGAGAGAGAGAGAGAGAGAGAGAGAGAGGCGAAAAGGCTTACAAATTAGGATTGGCCGGATTATTTTAATCTCTTGGTTGTATGATGGTGAGGCTACGGGAAGATAAAAATAAAACTAAAAATAATGAGTACATCGTAGAGCATTTTCATTTTCACTCTCCTTCAATAACTGAATTAACTTTCAGAAGTCGAATATAAATGAATATGCCTATGCGTAAATGGTACTTAGGCAGGAATAAAATCAAAGGCACGCGCATACTTAATGTATGAATTATAAGGTCGAAAAATGAAAATGATAGATATTCAATTAGTTTTTAAATGGCAAAAAATCCAATTATTTATCGAACTGGCGTTGGACATTAAATGTCATATGAACGTAATGCAGCTGATTCTGTGGATTTTTTTTTTGCACAGCTTTTCATCAGAGATGCAGCAGTCGTGTATACACACATACGTATACATACACATACACACACACACACACACGCACATACTCACTACTGTCCAGCCTGTAAGCCATCGTCCCTCACACCCGGCCCCTATAACAGTAGATATAGTACAATATAAAGGTACTTTGAAATTTTCATTTCCGTTTCTACCCTCTCTTTACAATACACATAACGTTTTGGGTGCGCTAGTATACATACATACATACAAACATACATACATATGTGTATGTGTTTGCGTGTGTGTGTATGAGTGTATGTGTGTGTAAGTATGTTTGTATGTGTATATATATATACATATATATAAGTATATGTAAGTATATATGTACACGTACTTAAGTATACATAAAAGTGCGTATTGTTATCCGCAATAATATTGTTAAGCTTCATGACCTTCTCCACCTGGATGCGATCCACTACAGTCGATTGATAACCATTTGCTTAATGCGTTATTCAAGTCGAGACAACAAATGTTATACGAGAAGTGCAAAAGCTTATGGAGGAAAGAAAATACCTGACGACTTGTACATCAGTGTGTGAAACAGCAAGGACGTGAATTACAATTTGATCGATTAATGGCTTACGCTAAAAGAAATTGCTGTTAAGAGTGCAATACCATATATTTATTCGCGTGAGGATTTGAAACTAATGAGCATTATGTTCTTTGTGTGTATGCCAATCAACACAGAAAGTTAAATACACTTTTCAACAGCAAAATGACTGGGGAAATTTTTAACTCTGAACCGAACTTAGAACATTTGAAAACAGATTTCGGTGCATTTCTTAAATCGCATTATTTCAGACCTACTCACTTTTCAGTCAGTTCTTTTGATTTGTAAAAAAAATTATGAGTTTAACAGATACATAAAAGTAGGCTGCTGCATGCTTCTTTTGAGCAAAGTATTCCTCATCTGCATCAGTTTTTATCGTAAAATAAGGCAAAAATAGTGAAAAATCAGATAAAAACAACGGCAAAAAATGCATCTTGACGAGAAAAAAAAATAGCAGCAGTCAAAAACTTCTAAGAAAGGGCTAAGCTTTTTGCATGCTGGGCTACAATGCTACGATTAGGTGAAACTACTGAGATATATAAAGAGAACAAGGATTTAAGCGTTGATAAGAGGCAACTGTAATGGCATAAAAAGTCTCGTGATTCCGGGAAGAGTCACTGAGAGTGTTTCTGCCAACTTGTTTCTAAAATGGAACTTGGCAATGTCCACAGAAATATTACATTTTAATCTCTTAAAGCTAAAAATAAAAGCAAAATCATGGAATCACATTAGCAGTATCTTGATAGATAAAGCTAAAGGTACTTCAAGATGTCAAAATGGAATATTTGTTACGCACTGAGACTAAAGAAAAAAAACACGCACCAAATGCCAGAATGTTTCTAAGAAGCCTCAGGAAGTAATTCGACTTCTAGGAAACAAAGCCACGAAGTATAAGGAGAAAATGCAACAAATATATGCGGTAGGCAATTAGCAAGTCCAATTTAACTAGTGATGAAGGTAATAATATAAACTAAGCGCTCATCATCCAGTCACTGCCATATGGTCTAAGAATACATACATCCGTCCGGAAAATTAGAGCTGGTGTTGTGGTTTTTTTTAATAGAATGAGCGTAAATGAACATAAAAACTTCTAAAAATAGTCTAACGATAAAAAGTGTTCCTTCGCTTAACAACTAAAAATCTTATTAAAAATGCAAATGAATCGGGTCGGATATCTTTGCTCGTGCAAGCTTAACGTATGCAGGTCTGGTTATGTTAAGGTAATTTATTCGTAGTGCTTGGCAACATGGCTACTTCCATGATGGATGTCTCTTTGAATAAAAAAAAAAAAACATTATTGTTCACACTATCTTTCCCATTATATATGAAAAAAAATCACTGTTTCTCACACACAATAAAAAAAACATTATTGTTATATATATATTATATATATTATATATATAAAAATATATATATATATATTATATATATATATACATACTATATATATATATATATAATATATATATATATATATATATATATATATATATATATATATATATATATATATATATATATATATATATATATATATATATATATATATATATAGAGAGAGAGAGAGAGAGAGAGAGAGAGAGATGAAGGCGCTATCATGAGTAATTTGATCAAACGAAAGGCCGACAAGGTCCCATGCCCACATATATAATTGAATAACATTCAGAACACTTATGATTTTTAATAGCAGCCAAATATTATATCTCCTGACCTGCTTTTTGGACGTACAACATTCACGTTATATCTATTTATTCAAGAACTTATCAATCACGTGTGCTTGAACACAAAAGTTCACGGTGCTTGGATACGCACAAATAGTGCTTACGTGATTACCGATTTGCAAGCGCGCATGCACATACGCGCACTTGCGTAAATGCGCCCACCCACACGTGATGCCATTTCGGGCCTAATTGGGATATCGTAGCCTCGGGAAGGCTTTTAATGAAGATTACCAGTGTAATTGAGTTGTGGTCATTATATTTTCGCTGTTTAAGCCTTAGGGAAAAGTTTATATTAACTTTTATTATTTGTTTTTGAAAATGAATTATTATTATTAATTATTATTATTATTATTATTATTATTATTATTATTATTATTATTATTATTATTCAGAAGATGAACCCTGAGGGAAAAGTTAATAATTAATCTTCATTATTTGTTTTTCAAAATGAATTATTATTATTATTATTATTATTATTATTATTATTATTATTATTATTATTATTATTATTATTACTCAGTGGATGAAACCTATTATTCATATAGAACAAGCCCACTGGGGCCACTGACTTGAAACTCAAGCTTCCAAAGAATATGGTATTCATTTCAAAGAAGTAACAGAAGGTAACAGAAAGTACAGAAAGAAGAGATCAGCTATTAGGAAAAAGATAAATTAACAATTTAATAAAAAAAAAAAGAGATCAGAATGTAAGTAAATTATAAACTGATTTAATGGCAAGTCATCTATAAACTAAACCTACCGAAGTCAGTTGAATCGAGATCTTATTGATTAGCTGATCTCTGCATGACATAGCTCTTATACTCCATGTTACCTTTGTTTGAGTGTATGTTCTTCATTGGCGGGGTGGGTAGAGCTCTCGGCTAGCACGCTGTTGGTCGAGCGATCGACTCTCCGACCGGCCGATGAAGAATTAGAGGAATTTTTTCTGGTGATAGAAATTCATTTCTCGTCATAATGTGGTGCGGATTCCACAATAAGCTGTAGGTCCCGTTGCTAGGTAACCAGTTGGTTCTTAGCCACGTAAAATAAATCTAATCTTTCGGGCCAGTCCTAGGAGAGCTGTCAATCAGCTCAGTGGTCTGGTTAAACTAAGATATACTTCACTTTTGTTTGAGTGTGGATAACGCTAATTATCATTTTTATCATTATATCTCGTGTATCTAGATTGCGCGTATCCATTATAATGCCTCTACTTTATATATTCCATGTAGGCTATATGGACCTGAGTTGAATAAAATTTATTATTATTATTATTATTATTATTATTATTATTATAATTATTATTATTATTAACGTAGAATTTCAAATTTGGAGTTAGAGCGCATGAAATAACGCTTATGATATATATATATATATATATATATATATATATATATATATATATATATATATATATATATATATATATATTTATATCCTCATAAGTGAATTTCTAAATAAAATCCCCTTAACAAAAATGACTCTAAACGCCATACAGTTTAGTTTAGTCTGCATTTATAAAATTTCATTACGTTACTCTTTCGTTAATATGTGAATGTAACTCTCCATGTTCACGACACAGAATACCATGCAGTACTTCAATCACTAAATTACGTTCATTGTAATCTGAATTACCTTGTTTTTTTTACTTCACATTTTTGCCGACAATGTTATTAATGTATGCACTTATTTTCTGAAATAAATTACATTCGGAAATGAGGTTCATATCAACATTAACTGTGCGGTATTATATTCATTAACAATTATCCTAATTATTCTCCGTAATTCTGCCTTAATTTGTACAAATTAGGCACCAACTTCTATCATTACCATAATTCTTGTTCCGCGTCATGCATGCAAGTAGATTAAAAAAAAAATTATACCGTTACTGATAATAAGGAGCCGCATTTTTCGGTGTACAGTGAAATAGATTAAAATATCATTCATCTGTGTGTGTGTGTGTGTGTGTGTGTGTGTCTCTCTCTTTCTTCTCTGTATTTCCCATTCCGTTCTGTTACTTCTTTCTAATGGACACCATATTCTTTGGAAGCTAGAATTTCAAGTCAATGGCCCCTGTCCGCTTGTTCCATAGGAATAGGGTTCATCATCTGAATAATAATAATAATAATAATAATAATAATAATAATAATAATAATAATAATAATAATAATAATATCTCTTTATTATACTATTTATATATACTATATATATATATATATATATATATATATATATATATATATATATACATGCATATATATGTATATAGACATATACACACACACACACACACACACACACATATATATATATATATATATATATATATATATATATATATATATTTATTTATTTTATGTGTTTGTTCGTGTAAGCTTGCACTCATGATATTCATGTGCATGCAAGCACACAAAGAAAACGCAATGGCACTTGTTACAAGCAGGGGATAAAAATCGAATAAATATTATTCCAAACGGCAGGGGAAAAAGCAGATACTGTTCGTACAGTACTGAGAATTTTTTTTTTATCCACGCACGTTTATAAAAAGAACCATTGTTTGAACCAGACAATGACATAAAAGAGATGTGAATACTGATTGAAAAGGCAGACAAACAAACTGCCTGAAAAATTATTCCCTGGAGCACGAAAGGTAATAGGTTTATGAACTATTACGGCAAAAAGTTATATATAAATAAATAAAAATTCAGTTTTTCATTTTCAAGATAGTGGCGTGATCAGGGTGTGGCATTCTGCGTATGTGATAAAGTGCGGTGTTTATAGATAATACTCTATATATATACATACATATATATATATATATATATATATATATATATATATATATATATATAAATATATATATATATATATATATATATATATATATATATAATATATATATATATATATATATATATATATATATATATATATATATACATATATATATATATATATATATATATATATATATATATATATATATATATAATCAACACACAATCACGTGTGGAACAGAAATAAATTTCTGACTCACATCAGGATCGAACCCAGGTCTTTCAATTGAAAGGCAAGGGCGCTGCCCACTAGACCATACAAGTCTAAAAGAAGTTGCTCTCAGGTTCCAACTTCTTTTTAGACTTGTGCATGGGCAACGCCCTTGCCTTTCAATTGCAAGACCTGGGTTCGATCCTGATGTGAGTCAGAAATTTATATATATATATATATATATATATATATATATATATATATATATATATATATATATATATATATATATAATTATATTATATACGTGTGTGTGTGTAAGTTTAATTCTATGTACATGCAATTTATCTAAGCAAAGCAACAGAACATATCTCTTGCTGCTGAAGAGTTGTGAACGAAAAATACCCTTTCTTTTCTATGTAAACCGTGAATAAAACAATTGTTTTTTAAAGTGTGTTATTATGATACTATAATTTACACATACATTTACATAAACAGAAACAAACACTACGGAGATGCCTCTGTAAATATTCAGGCTTTGTATTCCCAACAGCTGTTTGAACGGTGAGCTTTAATTGATTCCATGAATTTAAAAAAAATCCGGATGAAGAAAATGGAAAAGGAAATGAGATATAAAATGGTGACGGTTTGACATTTTAAATTTTATTTATACTTGTATGTCATATGATGCTTGGTTAGGGGGGTGGGGGGTGATATTGCCTCTGTTATCAGAAGAGATGAATGTTTGGACAGACCAGAAGGTGACTGACAGAGGACGGGGTGATTGAGGGATTCACTGAGGACTGAGTGACTGACTGAAGATTGTGTGATTGAGGGACTGACTGAGGGATTGAGTGATTGACGGATTGACTGAGGATTGAGTGACTGAGGGATTGAGTGATTGACGGATTGACTGAAGATTGAGTGACTGAGGGACTGACTGAGGACTGAGTGATTGAGGGACTGACTGACGACTAAGGGATTGAGTGATTGACGGATTGACTGAGGATTGATTGATTGAGAGACTAACTGAGGAATTGAGTGACAATGATTCACTGAGGACTGAGGGACTGAGTGATTGATGGATTGGCAGGGAATTGAGTGATTTAGGGACTGACTGAGAATTGAGTGACAAGGACTGACTGAGGATTGAGGAACTGAGTGATTAACTAAGGATTGAGTGATCGAAGGAGTGACTAAGGACTGAGTGATTGACGGATTGACTAATTTCTTGTACGTTATCTGCCGATATTCTTTTCCCTCCCTTACCTGACCATAGAACACAAACACACACACACGAGGAATAAAAGAGGAATAGAATGAGTTTTCAACTCGATTAAAGTCAGGAATCCTTTTGGTCGCTGGAGCAAAAGAAGCTGGGAGAAAATTCCAAAGCTTGCCATAGAGAGAAAGAAACTGGCACCATTTGTTGATAATACCAGATGGCTACAAGAACTCTATTGTACCTCAACAAAAACGTGGTCGAAACTGCGTACATGAGAGAGAGAGAGAGAGAGAGAGAGAGAGAGAGAGAGAGAGAGAGAGAGAGAGAGAGAGAGAGAGAGAGAGGAAGGCGCAACTTTCAGAAGACAGAGGAAAATAACCGGCATCTTACCGGGTTAATATTCAGTGGGCTTCACAAAATTTCAGAAGAATCTGTTTTTCATTCTCTCTCTTTTTAGGGAAAACATAACCATATACATCTTACCGGGTAAATATTCAGTGGGCTTCACAAAATACAATTACACGAAAGTGCTCGCTAATCTGTTTTTCATTCTATCCTCTAAATTTGGAATCGTGGGGACACGATATACTTATACATACACATGCATATACAATACATATTCACAAACCACACACATCTTGACACACACACACACACTCCAACGGAGATATACCGAGGTAGCGTGAATTTCGATATTAAGCGACATTTGTAGCTTCATGATTGTATATAAAATCACGGTGTGATAAAAATTTCATATATATATATATATATATATATATATATATATATATATATATATATATATATATATATATCATATAAATGAATCATCCCTCAAATTATGCAGTGGTTCATAAACTGACAAGATGGATGAAATTATTGCTCAAAAAGACATACAACAATCGTGTGAAAAAAACCTATTTCAAAGCATCTTCCTGTTCAGTCTATTCAAGCCCGCGACTCCTTCCCCAATTTTGTCTGCCTCTAATTCATCAACCGATCTCCTCCTATGCTCCTCCTCCTCTTCATTAATTCATTCCTGAGACCGGGTCACATTGGGTCACACCTCCAATCTGGGTTTTATTCCCAGGGCCCTTTTTCCTATTCGAGGAGGGACAAAGAAAGTCTTTACGTCCCCAGAATATTTTCGCGTCCCTGTCAAGGGTATTTTAGTTATGTATGTCTTGGGTCTTAGTTTCCTCGTAACCTTTCTGGATGACAACAGATTACTGGAGGTTTTCCTGATGCGCTCGTCAGTTCGTTCGAGTGTGGAAAATTATATTTTCTTTTGTTATCTATCTTCCTGAAGGGAGATACGACTCAGTAAGTGGTCCGAGTCTTATAACCAAATGGTTCACATGATATCATTGAAATGCAATTGCTAAATGGTTGCTGTCTTCATCTGAGTCACCTGGTCGATGCTATGAGATTTCGCTGCTGCCATCTGGCCGACCTTCATTACTAATTAAAACAAAATAAAACTCGGCAAAGCCTCGATTTACATTGCTCTAGAAAACTCGCTTAATAATTTCAGTATACTATGACCACTCAAATTAGATCTATATATATATATATATATATATATATATATATATATATATATATATATATATATATATATATATATATATATATATGCATACATATACAATATATATATATATATATATATATATATATATATATATATATATATATATATATATATATATATATTTACGATGGTAAAGAAGGCTCTAGTTAAATGTATCTTAAGTCGACAGATATATATACAAATTGAATATATTAAACTTTTCTCGTGGTGTTGTGGTTTACGGCAGCCTCACTTGTGCTATCATGTGTAGGCTCGAATCCCACAAACAAAGGCTGGTTATCTTCACATATTTCCGTTCGTCTTCAATGTCTACAAATGAAATCGTTCCCAAAAGCGTGAGGAAATCGAGAAGCTAAGAGGTCTTTCTTGGTTCTTTTCAATATATGTACTTACACACACACACAAACACACACACACACATATGTACTATACACACACATATATATATATATATATATATATATATATATAAAATGACAGATTCATATTTTATTATGATCATTACTATAATTCGCAAAACTATCATTATTACTGTGGTTTGGTAACAAATCCTTTGTTCACTTCTAGAATGAGAGAGAGAGAGAGAGAGAGAGAGAGAGAGAGAGAGAGAGAGAGAGAGAGAGAGAGAGAGGCTGGGGGAAGAAGGCATATTTTTTTACCGTAATAATGTACTGCATTACAGTCGGTCTCTACCTGAAAATCGTCATAAAGAACGGCTCAGTAAACTCAGATAAATAATACAATGCACAGCCGTCTCCTTATTGCCTCGCCACAGGAGAAAACGCGAACAGTACCGGTTTGTGGCCAAGGACTGTGGCTACAGTAAGTTCTGCAGCAGTTCTCCGTAAGCTTCCTTCTGCTAAGTCGGCATTCGCTGAAAACTGCTCTGTTGTGGCAATACACAGTCAAAGTATCAAGGTTCTTAGAATGCCTAAATCAGCAATTTCGATTTTTTTTTTTATCAGAAACTTAGAATAGAATATACAATTTAGGCCGAAGGCCAAGCGCTGGGACCTATGAAGTCATTCAGCGCTGGAAAGGAAACTGAGTGCAGAAATGTTACAATTTTAACAAGGGGTGGAAAACCTCGTAGTTGAAGAAAGAAAGGAGAAAGAAAGGAGGTAAGTAAAAGGAATGAAAGGGGTTGTAGCTAGGGGCCGAAGGGACGCTGCAAAAAACCTTAAGTAATGCCTACAGTGCACTGGGGGGAGGTGCACTGACGGTACTAACCTCCTACAAGGGAAACAGAAACTAAGGACATCAAACTAAACAGATTCTTGTGTAACTCCATTGGTACTAAAAAAAAATGAGAAAATATCTAATGATTTAATAGTTTTTTCTTGTGTTGTATTTTAGTAACTGACATACGGAGATCTTTTCCTATCCAAGAAGCTCTTTCCATTTTTTGACAGATTACTTTATGAAATTTAGGCTGTCAAGCCAAGCACTGGGGCGCTTTCAGACATTCTGCTCTTAATACAATGAAAAAAATAAGAGTTGGAGTGGTTGGACAGCCAGATAGAGATCAAGAAAATATAAAGTACATGAAATATAAAGATCTACAGGCAGAACTGGTGTTGGATAGCTAGATTGAGGAAAACTGGAGTTGGGGTATAGTAAAAGGCTAAAATCTGGACGCAGATATGGGCCTAAGGGACGCTGGGAACACCCTTGAATAATGCCTACAGCACACCACGGGAGGTGCATGGACTATGCTATTCACCTACAGCGCTCCGCCCATTGGTCTTTATATATCAACACGTGGAAGCTGTCGAACTTAAGAGCCTATAATTTTGCTAGAACTCAAAAAGTTCTTTCAATTTATTCATAATACAAACTATCCCATTATCAAGACGAAAAAGCAAAGTTCAAACGCTAATGTTCAACTAGAAATATCTGAGTATTGTAATGGTGAAGAACACCTCCTAACAGTAAACCTGTAGCCGCCAGAGCTTGAAGCATAATGATTTTGAATAAATTAGCATAGCATCTTGCCTAAAAAAATAAGTATTATAAACATCGTCGTTTTCGCTCAAAACCTGAAGATCATATTTTTCATTTCAATGTTTAACTTTTAACAAAAGCCTTTCTTAGGCAAATCGACCCTAACTATTTTTTTTTTTTTTTTTGAGTATGGCAATTCCTATGTCTGCGTTGAAATACCTGTAATATTCAGCTGTGTGTTTTTCCTGGTTTGCTAATGTGCTAATTATTCTCTTGGTTTGGTATTCAACAGCATTTAAGCAAAAAATTTCCACATATGGTGTTTTAGTTATATTATTAAAACTTCTTTAGGTTTTATGTAAACCATAAAACTTGTAATACAGGTACCATTACCTAAAACCTGCGATCATCACCCATCATAGAGGAAAACACAAGATGGAATTAACCCTTTACAACTTCGTAAATATAATTTGATTATGTATTAAAAATTAGTTAAAGTAAACAAGCTAAAAGAGGGTTAAATTCGGCATAAAATTGCTGTGGCATTAAAATTATATAAAGAGGTATCGACCAACCCACATAAAAATGGACAAGTCACTGACTACTGATTTTTAATATAACTTACTTCAGATTTTATATACGGCATGGGATTAATTTTTTACACTAAATAAAACAAAATCGGTTAACATACTAAAAAATAAGGGACTGGACAAGTAATTTAAATGCCATATTTCAATACTTGAATTATTAAAAGGTAAAATATTAGCAAACAACTGAGGAAGACAAGAAGATGCGGTAATAACAGCCGGTGCTAAGTATTTTGTTAAGATGCCACAAGAACGCATTTTTCTCATAATCTCATCTAATTACCGTAAGTCTAGTTTACCTAATGGTTTCTCACTCTCTCTCTTTCTCTCTTGCCTGTGCGTGATGAAAGACAGCCAAATGAAGACCCACAATATTACAAGCAAAGGAAATGAAGGTAATTCAGAAACATCTCATACCATTATCGAATGCAGACTTCAAGCACGACCCAAGTTTTTCTATCACGCAATGCATTTCGGGAATGAATTTCCTTTACTTTTTCCCGAAGAGCGATTTAAAACACGTTCTCCTATTGGAAACCTTTGCATCAACCAATCGCATGCATGAAGCAATCGATTGTGTCTCTTTGTTACTGGTGACAGTATTGATTTTTCTTTAAACAATCGTCATTCTGTGGGTGACTGGCGTAGATACAATTAGATGGACGTAAATTTGCCAATTAATGATTTATCGTAATTTAATATTCTATTCATTTACTTCACGATCAGAACAAAATTTTATTTTGATGAAAAGGGACCCGATAGTGCATTTGCTCTCTTGCTAATAATCTATACACCATACACCGGAAATTGAACCCAAAACTTCCTGACTTTTAAATAAAATTTTTTAATACCATTTGCTGACGCAGCACTATACGAGGGCCTTTCAAATAGTTCTCTACCTTGACTAGGATGTGGAAATTAAACAACTTGTAAGACTAAGCGCAAAAACTGCTAGGCTGTCTGGAGAAGTGTCAGACTACTGGGAGAGATCATGAAAGACTACTTGGCAAAGCGTCAAACTACTGGAGAGAGATCATTTTAGCCTACTTGGAAAAGTGTCAGACTACTGGGTAATGGACGAGGTTGTTAGGTATCAAAAGTACAACAGCTGAAGAAAAAAAAAACATGACAAGACAAAATCACTGTGAAAAACTGCAGAAAGAAAAGCTGTTGCTCCAGGACAGTCCACCCTAGCTCGAGAGAGGAAGGGGCAGTGGATGACGGCGCCAACTTTGCCTCTAAATTGTGGCCTCAAGCCTCTGACTCACTTGACCTGGCACCCTGAAACATTCCCCTCTTTCCTTCTGAGCTTTCGACTCTTTCCTTTAAAACTCTACTTTCTTCCCCGGGAATCTCCGCTCCCTTCCTGGAACCTTTCTGCCCTCTACCTCGAAATTCTCTTACCCTTCCCAGTGGGACTAGTCGTTATTTCACACGTTTTCTAAATTTTATATTCTGCTATTTCCGGAGGCAGTTCTCTCATTACCTCCTTTTTGTAAAGGATTCCAAGTGCCTAGGAGAGAGAGAGAGAGAGAGAGAGAGAGAGAGAGAGAGAGAGAGAGAGAGAGAGAGAGAGAGAGAGAGAGAGCAATGATATTCAGATAGTCCTTATCAAAGGCCTTCTAAATAAAACTCATAATGACGTTCAGACTCACAAAAACTGACATATGCAAAGACATCTGGCAAGTTCAAGCGAAATGTGCATGCGCAGTCAATTTCATGGGTCAGATAAAACAACAATTTGTAGCCCTGAAGAATAAAATCATACGTAAGAGCACAAGCGAGATAAAAGGATGTTTTACGAGGCAATAACCCTTCCCTTTGAAAATAAATGTTTCCATCTTTCCTATTTATCCTTTTTATTCATTCTTCTGACATATATGTCTCTCATAAGAGGATAAAAAGTCCTCATCTTCATATGGTTCCTTTATTGTTAAAACACTTTTCTTAAACTAAAAGGTTTCTAGTTTTAATAATTTTTTTTACATCAAATTAAGATTTTCTTAGCCATTCTCCAATCAAAACTTCAGTTACCCATAAGTAAAAACCTTACATTTATGCCTCTTATCTTTCTTCTTCTTCTTCTTCTTCTTCTTCTTCTTCTTCTTATTATTATTATTATTATTATTATTATTATTAAGACGACGAAGATGTTGAACCCTATTCATTTGGAACAAGTCCACACTGGCCATATTCAAGTAAGTCTAATCTTTTTTACTTTCTCTGTTATGTGCTTGTGCCTTTACTCTGTTACTGCCGAGACAAGGCTGGAACAAAAGCACAGGAGAAGAACAGAGGCAAGGTTGAACAAAAACGCAAGAGAAGAACAGAGACAAGGTTGAGCAAAAGCACAAGGGAAGAACGCAGAACATCAAAAATGCAACAGACCACCTGGCGATGCAAATGCAGGTAAAAGACCCGTACGGAGATATGTTCCATAACGGTACTGCTGCACACATAACGAGCCACTTAAAAGATGCATCTTATTAGCTGAGAAAATTGTAGCAGCCATAAAAAAAGGGACCAGAAAAACGTAGAGGCCAAAAAAAGGGAAAAATAAAAAAGTCTAGTTGGTACATCTGTTCGTCCCCCACAAGTTCCAACCGAAGGAAATAGATAACATAACTGAGGTGAGTCGGGCGGGGGCTCACTTCTGAAAAGACAAAAACACTAAAAAACCAAAGGAAATACCTTTGTGGAACACTAATTCGGTCACGCTTCTTTCGGGAACACGCTACCGGTACAAAGAGTGACGTGACATGTCAGGCATTGTAAGAATGGAAGGCGAGAAGGAGGAATGTCGTCACGAGTTGTATTCTTATTTTTATGAAATCGAGGCTGTCAAGCCAAGCGCTTGGGCACTTAGGGCCATTCACAGCTTAAGACAGTAAAACAAGGGAGTCAGAGAAGTTGGACAGCAAGATAAAGTTCCGGAAAGGAGATCTGTACAAGGTGGAACTGGGAGAAAATTCCGCACTGGCACTAAGCAGTAATAGGTAAAGGGGTTGGACAGCAAGAATGAAGACAGGAAGCTAGATTTCTTGTTTTATTTTGCAATTGCACTGCAAACAACTAACTGACCTTTCATTTCACTAGCCACCACGTTCTTCTATTCTTCCTTCTCCCTGTTTCTTTACATGAAAAACTTCCTGCTTTTCCACTGATCTTGACCAGCATCAATTCTTATTATTTATGTATTTTTAATCCATAGCCACTTCTCACGATTCTTCCCTTTAATGTAATTTTCAGTTCTTTCTTCTCACACTCATTTGTCCTAAAATTTATTACCATACTCTCAACTATTTTCTATTTTCATATCTGCTTCAAGATCACCTCTTCCCTCCACTGCAAAATTCACCAGATCACTTTTTATTAATCTACTCTGGGCTGACACGAGAGCTAACGAAATTTTCCTCGCAATTTTCACTTTTTCAAGAATAACTATGAACTTTTCTCTCCCGCTCATCTTTTTTCCTCGTCATCTACTTTTTTTTCTAATTTCCAATCGCTGAGGACAATCGCCTTTTCTCCTCCAAACCGAACTAGGAACAGATTCAGAATTCTCGAGAAATGGCCGTTTTCATTTTTACTCCTATTCAACGTTCAAACCATAATTAATACTATTATCAAAACCTTTCTTTAACCATAGTGAAAGTTACATTTGTGGCTTCCACACCGTACTCATTCCCTAACTACCTTACCCTGTCATAAAACTCTGCTTTCTTTCCCTACGCACATCAACTGTCATGCTTTTTCTCCCTACGAACATCATCTGTACTACATCTCTCCTCATCTGCAATGCATCCACACACTTTTCAAACCCCAACACTTGATATTGACTATCTTCATGCACGTAAATGCAAACATAATGCTCTCTGCCATTTCCTGACTTTTACACTAAGCAAAAACATTTACAATGCTATTTTCTTGATTCCAGGTATTCTGCAAAAATGCAGAGACTGCCATTTGTCCAACAGAGGAAAGTTCATGACATTTAGGGTGAATTACTGTGTAAAAATACCAATAATGTTGTTCATAAATACCTTCACCTAAAAAGGTCTAATATGATTTTCGAACCTAAAAACAATAAAGGAGTCGTCTGCATATCTCCTAGAGATTAGGGGTTTAAAATTTACAGGGCTAGGATACTGCCCTTCAAATTTTAAACCTTTAATCTTCTTTCGAATGAACATCATATTCTTAGAAAGCCTGAATTTCAAGTCAATGGCCCCTGTGGGCTTGTTTCATATGAATAAGGTTCACCTGAATCATGACAATAGAATAATAATAATTAGCAGATATGCAGACGATGTTTTCACCTAAACACGACTGTAAAATACGGAAAAGTCCAATATTCTTGTTGCAGTCACCTTATATCTATTGGTTCCCAAATATTATCATTATTTACAGAAATACCATGAGGTGGGCTCTCATAGTGGCAGCTGTCCTTGCAATGCAAGCAGCCTTCTGTTCGGGCACAGCATCTCACGCTGCCGGGTCACATTACCACATGAGGGAGGCCCACCGCCACGGGAGACAAGAAGGGGCATCCCACCGTCATCACGTGCCCAAGAGGAGTGCCAATGACGTCAACGAGCGCCAGGATCCGAAGAAGCCTCCACAAACACTGAAGAACCCGAGGCTTTTAGAGGATTCCAAACTTGTCCACGATACTTCGTAAGGGCACAAGTTACCTTCTTTTATTCATTTACCTATTTTTTTTAGTTTGTATTGCTTCTATGAATGTGTATGTTTATGTACTTGAAGGTATGTGTTTTTGGTTGGGTAAAATGCAGCATTTTTCCATTTATGTTTTTAAGGCTAAAAACGCTTTTTGAATAATTTTTCATTGCCATTGTGTACTTGGAAACAATATATTGTAAATAATGTTGCATACCTGCATCGTTTTGTGTCTCTCTGTCGTTATTTATATACACAGAGCACGGCTATGCTATGACGATTTCCAGAAATAACTGAAGAATAATCCCTTTATGTAACTGATAAATCTGAAGATTTAATGACACCATGCAGAGAAGTATTGGCAAACTCTTATTAAGCTTGATTCATTTTATTCAGTTAATTTAATTTTAGCAAAAACATTGTTTTTCTGAATATATGAGTTTTAGATCTTTCTTTTTATTTTACTTTTTCCGGTCAAAATTTGTACATCCAATTTGTTTCCCTACCTAACCAACCGTAGTGTTCTCAAATGACTTTTTCATAATTCAAATAAATTCAACGTACTATCTGCATAACTAATGTCATTAATTTATGCTATTATGAATGTGCAGATATATTTTCAAACAGAATTGAGCTGTCCACCTTTCATTCAAAAATTCACGATAATCTTACTTAAGGTACTAGTGTGGTGTTAAGGTTAAATATAACCATTTTTTTTTAGGCTGAGTAATTTTTTCCCCCATTGTAGTAAACCTCTTTTCTATGAAAAACCCTTGTAAGAGGTTTCTCAGTCACTTTAGGCTATCATTTAACTTAATTTAATTAATTTTATTTTCCCTTTTATCAATTTTTATCTATCTTTTCAGACACATCAAACAAGTTTACTTTTAACCTTTACACTTCAAAAACATCCCTTCCGTGATGAACCGCCATACAACATTTTATGCCATCATTTAATTTAATTTTATTTTATTTTTCCAATAATCCTTTTAATCTTTTTTTTCCAGGCACATCGCGGAGGAACTTCCAGGCTACATATCGCCGGAGAAAATCAAAGACATGTCCCCGAGGGAACTGGATTATCACTACTTCAAGTAACGTTGATAATTTTATCTTTAGAACTTTACCTCTCATCGCTCATTTCCCGATAAGTGTTCCCTCACCGAATGATAACATAACTGTTATATCATTGTTATTCTTTCTGTATTTCCCATTACCTTCTCTTACTTCCTAATGAATACCACATTCTTTGGAAGCGTGAATGTCAAGTCAATGGCCCCTGTGGGCTTGTTCCATATGACAAGGGTTCATCGTCTGAATAATAATAACAATATTGCTAGGCACTATTGCTCAAAGTAATTACGCTTTGCGTTTTGCGCTAATGAAGCAATAATCAGTGACAAATGACTCCATTTATTTCCATTAGCAGACCGCCTTGTTAGGCCATTGATATTACATGGTAAGCAACCGCATGCCCCTTTAAATGATGGACAGTAGTTATATCTTTATGGGGAATAATTATATTAATGGGCTATTTTTTTCCTATTAGCTACTTAAGGATTACGGAGAAAACATGACAGTTGTCACTGGTATGCTTATACTTTATCTAAGCAGAAAAATTCCAGAACATTTACAGCTGAAAATATATGTGTATATGTATGTATATATATATATATATATATATATATATATATATATATATATATATATATATATATAATCACACATTACCACAGGTGAAAAATAAGAGACTGATCATAACACAAAGTACAAATTAGTTCATATTCCTCTAAGGCAACCTAGTAACACCTATCAAGCATCCTCTTCCCACAATTACTCTCATACTAGGGTTGCACGATTCGGTGACAGCGTCTTTTTCTCAAAGACAAAGCTTAGGAATTCTGTTCCCGCTTCCGTTACCCTAGAGTCCTGTTAAACCTTCCATCAATCGAAAGACAGGTTTATTAATAACTATTTTTACTTCCCTTCCAGTCTCAGTTTTATATAATTTTATTTTTCCCTTCCGGTCAAGACTACATTAGGGGTTTGGATTTCCAACCCCGTCGGCCTATTCATAACGCTGAAATACTGAATAACGAATTCAGAAATTACGGTGAAAATAAAAATTACCAAAAGATGACATTAAAAAAATAATCTCCTGCAGGAATCTCTCAATTTAATGAAACTTTTTAGATTAGTGGGCCAAGTCAGCAATCCTATTTAAGTCCAGAGCGTAAAAATGAAAAAAAGAAACTCAATTAAACTTTCGAATGAGACCTCCTGTAGCTTCCCAGAGGATAAACAAATGAAGCTCTCCGTCAAAAGACTTCAGAGGGGAAAGTGTTCCAATTTAATTATTCCATCGTTATCTATTTCCCGTTTTTTTTTTGATCAGACGATCTCTTCTGTAGAGGAGAACGTAAGGAAATGAGAGAGAGAGAAATATAAATGTCCTTTTATTGGAAAATTCGAAAAGTAAGACTTAAAAGTTTTAAAGTCTTGAATTCGCTTCTTTACATACGTCCCGTTCTTATGATCCGGCGATTTCTTCTGTAGAGGAGACCGTAATAATGAGGGTAAGGAAATAAGACAGAAGAGAGAATTATGTAGTTTTATCTCCCTAAGGATAAATAAATGAAGTTCTCCGTCGACAGGCTTCAGGAAGGGAGGCATTTATATTCCATTATTCGTTCTTTATATATTTTCCGTCTTTTGTGATCCACGATCTCTTCTGTAGATGAAAACGTAATGAACGTGAGAAAATAAGAGATAAGTATAAACAAACGAAGTTCTCCGTCATAAGACGTCAAAAGGGAGGCGTTTCAATTCAATAATTCCGCATGTATCTATTTTTTTTTTTTTTATGGTCCAGCGATCTCTTCTGATCATAACGAAGGTGAGAAAATAAGAGATGAGAGAGTAATAAGTATATTTTCAAGGTAAAAATCGAAAAGCAACACTTAAAAGTTTTCAAGTTTTATCTAATTCCCGTTTTAGTTTTCTGAAAACTATTGTGCCGGCTTTGTCTGTCCGTCCGCGCTTTTTCTGTCCGACCTCAGATCTTCAAAACTACTGAGGCTAGAAGGCTGCAAATTGGTATGCTAATCATCCACCCTCCAATCATCAAACATACAAAATTGCAGCCCTCTAGCCTTGGTAGTTTTTATTTCATTTAAGGTTAAAGTTGGCCATGATCGTGCTTCTGTCAAGACAACAACATAGGCCACCACGGCCGACTGACAGTTTCATGGGTCGCGGCTCATAAAGCATTATACCGAGACCACCGAAAGATATATCTATTTTCGATGGCCTTGATTATACGCTATACAGAAAACTCGATGGCGCCGAAGAAACTTCGGCGCATTTTTTACTTGTTGTAGCTCTTAAAAAAGTGTTAGAGCGTTCTGTCGAGTAGAACGCACCGAACGCTAAAAAATACGAGAGAAAAATAAATAGAACTTTAAGGGAAAGACGAATATCATTTCAAGGGAAATTTCCAAAAAATAAAGCTTGAAAGTCTTTACATTCTTAAATTCGCCTACTGGAAAATCCTTCCTTCCCTTTCGGTTGAAAGAGGCGCCGAGGAGCGGTTTCATAAACGAACGCAAAATGTTTACTGTGCAAACCGTCAGAGTTCAAAAGCTTCGGCGGAAATATTTTCTTTTGCCGTTGAAACAGAAACTGCCTCTGAAAAATATTTCATTCTTTTCTTACTTTTTAATTTTTTTATTTTCTACTTCAATTGTTACCCGAAGGTTTGGGTACATTTTTAATATTTGGGTGATCTTATTTCAAAGGATTAAATGCAATGCGGAAATATTACTTCATCAGTACTAACAATTTTGCCAATTCTATTTGCCACTTTTACTGCTGAAAAACAAAGCTCTTCCTGAAAAAAATTTTTTTTAGTTTTAATTCTTAACTGAAGGTCTGCGTAACCTTATAACTTTATCCAATTAATCTTATTTTAAAGGATTAAATGTAATATATAAAATATTTCATAGATTTTCAAAAATTTTCAAATCTATTTGCCTCACTTTTATCGTTGAAATAGAAACTATTCCTTAAAAAAAATTCTTTCACATTTTTATTTCTACCTGAAGGTTTGTGTAATCTTATAACACTATCCAATTAATCTTAGGTTGCAGGATTAAATGTAAAATAAAACTATAACTTGCAGATATCCAGTTTTGGAAAACCTATTTTCCTCATTTTTCCTTTTGAATTGAACTGAACTGAATACAGAATTTAGGCCAAAGGCCAAGCACTGGGACCTATGAGGTCATTCAGCGCTGAAACGTAAATTGACAGAGGGTTTGAAAGGAGTAACAGGAAGAAAACCTCGCAGTTGCACTATGAATCAATTGTTAGGAGAGGGTGGAAAGTAAGATGGAAGAAAGCGAATATGAAAGGAGGTGCAGCAAAATGAACGAAAGGGGTTGCAGCTAGGGGCCGAAGGCACGCTGCAAAGAACCTTAAGCAATGCTTACAGTGCACCGCATGAGTTGCACTGACGGCACTAACCCCTACGGGAAATTTTTCCTTTTCGAAAAGATGAGTCAGTGAATATTTGAATAATCAAATAACATTTTCCAATTAATCTTAGGTTGAAGGATTAAACATAATACAAAAATACAACTCCATCACAATCTAAAATTCCACAAATCCCATTTTCCTTCATTTTTCCCGTACGAAATGCTGTCACCTCACCGCTCACCGCCTGTGTGTTTGTGATGAAATTGATTTCTTTGTTCCTTGTTTCCCCAAGCCCTAAACTCATCTCGAACAATTCTCTGAGACTCTTCACCATCCTAACACCCTGGCCTATTTCACACACTCTGGAATCGTCAAAGCGCTCAGCCCTTCCTAAGACGATAAATGGTTAAAGCGTCTCAGAGATGACCTGGCAATCTCATCAAGTTTTTTTAACGAAATCTATCCACTGATTTTCTTTATTTTTTTTTTCTTTTTCACTTTATTGTGAATACCTGATTCATTCTCACATTTGGGATCAAGATTATCTTAAGCTTGTTCTTAAATGAATCATTCTGTTAGTTGTAGTTTTTCTTTAGAAAAATTTACCTCTTAATTTTTTTTCTTGGCTTTATTCTGGATACCTAATATTTCCTTACACTTGGGATCAAGAATGTTTACATTGTTCTTATAGTTTATAGTTATAGTTTTCTTTTATATAAAAAATGTACAACAGAAGAATACGCGAAAGGCCCCAAAGTGAACACAAAATACCTAAACTGTCACTGACTTCTATATGAATTACAAAAGCAGTGATAACTTTGTCATATTTCATCCAGTCTTAGGAAGCACTTACAAAAAAAATTAATAAATAAATAAATAACCACGAAATTAGATTACAACCCTTAAAGAAGAGATAATAAATGTGACGTCATTTTGGAACTACACAAAAGGTCATGGAAATTTCCTGGATACAATTGATTAAAACCCTCAAAGAAAGAGAACGAATGTGACGTCATGTCTGGAATTACCCAAAAAGTCATGGAAGTTTCTTGGATTCTCAAGTGACTAAAATCACTAAAGAAAGAGACCAAATGTGATTTCATGTCTGGAATTACCCAAAAAGTCACGGAAGTTTCCTGGATTCTCAAGTGGTTAAAACGACCAAAGAAAGAGAACAGATGCGTCATGCCTGGAATTACCCAAAAAGTCATGGAAGTTTCCTGGATTCTCAAGCGATTAAAACTCGCAAAATAGGAGAACAAATATGACGTTACGTCTGGAATTACGCAAGAAATCATGGAAGCTCCAGCACCTAAAAAAATCTAAAAAAAAAAAACTTCCTGGATTCTCAATTCCTTATCAAGCACTTACTTCCTTCCAGGATACACGACTTCGATGACAACAGAAAACTGGACGGCCTGGAACTGCTAAAAGCTATCGGACACGTCCACGGTCATGAAGATGATGATGACGATGATGAAGAGAAGGAAGAGGAGAAATACAAATTACTTAGTGAGGAGGAAAAAGGGGCTCTGAAGAACCTCCAGAGACAGAAACAGGAAGAAGAATGGAAATTTTACACAGGTTGGGGATTTACGTGTGTGGTTTTATGTGGTGACATTTTTTTTTTTTTTTTTTTTTTTTACTGAACTTTTGGGGCGTTTTTTATTTTATTATTGTTTGCTGAATTTGGGTGGTTTTGATTTTGCTGTCTGCTGAACTTCCGTGGTGTTATTTTCTTGTTGTCTACTAAACTTGTGTGGTGTTTTTGTTTGTTGTTGTCTGCTGAACTTATGTAGTGTTGTTGATTTTGTTGGTGTTTACTGAATCTGTTTAGCGATGTTGCCTTTTTTTTGTCTACTCAACTTGTGTAGTGTTGTTTTCCATGTTGCTGCCCACTGATTTTTTTTGCCGTCGTTCTCTTGGATGGTGTCTATTAAATTTGTGTGCTGTTGTTTTTGTTGTTGTTTACTGAAATTGTGAGGCGTTCTTGTTTTTGTTGTTGTGTACTGAACTTATGCTGACCTGTTTTTTGTTGTTGTTTGCTGAAACTGTGAGGCGTTCTTGCTTTTGTTTCTGCCTAATGAACTTGTGCGGTGCTATTTTTTTTTTGTTCTTGTCGCCTGCTGACTTGCAAGAGCCCTACTTCTTAATTGTATTATTTTCTCAAAGGAGGGTTGGTTCCTTACTACTATATAGTACTCATGTTTAACTTTGGTTATATGAGTTAATTAAGCTTTATTACCTGTGTGCTCAGAATGGCTCAACATCTGACAACTTGAGAAACTAGAAAATAAAAATGTAGTTATAAATTTTCCTAAACTTGCGTCTTGCGTCTACAAGACTATTGATGTCTTCAGTACATAACAGTATATGACACTGTATTCAAATATCCTGATAACCTCGGGTGCGGCAAACCACATCAACAAGCAACGAAAAATCTCACACGAATTCTTTAGATAATCTAAACCAAACAACAGTTTCAAACAAAATGAAATACAGACTCGTTAACTCATTGTGATGCAACCGTCTCCGCCCCACTTAGAAATAAGTATGAATAACGACCACAGAACTTGCTTGCTCTGGGTCAGAACTTAGCAAGAAGCGCAGCTGACAGAAAGAGCGAGAGAAAAAGATATCTCAAACCAAGGAACGAAGAGAAAAGAAGTGTAGAAGAGAATGTAATGGAGCAAACATATGCTCTTTCCCCCGGCCCAGCTAATTGGTTTTGTTTACCGCAGCCATGATATTGCAGTAATAATATGTAATAATAATATCTTATAAGAATATGTAATAATAAATATTTAAAAATCATTTTATAAATAGAAAATTTCAGTTCATGTCTTTTCATAAATCTGGTTTTCTCAGGTTTATCTACTTCGTTCCATTTGGCAATTCATTAATTCCCAGAAGCAATCAATCATGCACTAGGAAATAAAACCCTAATTTAATTAGGCCTCATTCTAGTAAAACTGTCTCGGTAATGAATTTCATTTGAATTTCTCATTAGCCCCGTACCTAAGTGCTAGCCCACCTTCGATAAATTAATCTAATTAATCTAATTACATGACTGAGTATATTTCAGTATGACACCATTTTTAGTACACACACACACACACGTGTCATTATACAAGCCCAGAGCGCAGTTAACGCTATGGAGTCTCATGGTTACCTTTGCTAATGTCACGCTTTAATTTGCTGGATAAGGCGGTCAGCTTTACCGATAACTAACATGTGGTCAGACTCCCATTATGCTTTACGTACAGGTATGCATGACAATTGCTTGTTCAGTTCTAAACTAATGGATGGCCCCAGCATTTACACAGGTGGCTTATGGGTCTCATAAAGACTCACTGAATCATCTAAGTACTAAAGTTGGTTGCAAGTTGAAGTAGTGCTCGGTTTCTTTCTTTACAAAGCATGGGGGTTGACTTTGCGTTTATCCAGCCATTGTCTTTTATCAGGGTTTGGCACTGGTGTGAGTGTAAACTCGAGTGTGGAGAATAAAATCTCTTTAAAATAATTAGGATATGAAGAGAAATAGGATGATAATAATCTACTTTATGCATAATACTAATTACTGTATTTGGCAATGGCATTGCATGAGAGGAAATAACTTTAGGATATTTCCAATGGCAAAAACCTAAAAAACATTTCAAACGAAATGCAAATATTACTAAAAAATATTGCAATGTGAATAAGAAAAACTAAATACTTCAAAATTGCCTGAACCTATATCCAAGATTGTGTTTGTGTATATGAATGTATGTATATATATATATATATATATATATATATATATATATATATGTGTGTGTGTATATATATATATAAATATATATATATATATATATATATATATATATATATATATATATATATATATATATATATACATAAGCACAGTCTTGGACATAGGTTCATAGACACCTTTAGCGGATTTTCATATGGCGAAAGCCGTTGGAAAGTCTTAAGAATCCGCAGTTTTTGTCTAAAAAAAAAAACTTGATTGTGAATCAGAATATAAACGGCTAAGATTTTACCTTTTCCTGTTCCCAAGATGGAGTATTTCTTAAAATATGCATATATATATATTATATATATATATATATAATATATATTTATATATATGCATTATAATATATATATATATATATATATATATATATATATATATATATATATATATATATATATATATTTATATATATATAATATATATATATATATATATATATATATATATATATAATATTATTCATATTTTAAGAAATAGTCCATCTTGGATTCAGGAAAAGGTAAAATCAAGCCGTTTATTTTCTGATTCATAACAAACAAAACTGCGGTTTCTTACGACTTCCCAAGGACTTTTGCCATATAAAATCTGCTGAAGGTATTTCCTGCCAAACAATTCCAGGATATCATTTTCCCAGTCATGCATAGTACCCTCAGTGTGCATTAATTTTGATGTCAATGCTAATCTGCATTGATGTCGGAAGCACTCATCAGTGAGCTGAAGTGTGTTTTGGACGTTCATCAGAATATGATGATGAACTTCGTTTGTGGAGACAAAGGCGGTTTAATCTCTCAGTGATGGAAGGTTGTGTTGGTCCGTAATATGAATAATGACTTAAGGTTGTTTACGAGCAAAGACAAAATCCTCTAGTATTGACAAATGATAAATCCTCTAGTATTGGCAAATGATAAATCCTCTAGTACTGGCAAATGATAAATCCTCTAGTATTGGCAAATGATAAATC
>NC_089754.1:36144883-36164883 GCF_040412425.1 Macrobrachium rosenbergii | reverse complement strand
TGTATGTCAAGGTCCATCTTAAGTACTTCTGGAATTCAGATCAAAACAGCCTGATCAAAGGAATACTGGATTACTGTGGCGTCTCAAAAAATGAGGTCACAGTCACCTAGGTTACAGCCAGTTTCTAGACCTCGTGAACCCGCAGATGAACAAATAAAATATGCCGGAGGTAGAACACAGAAAGAGTCAGTGCCATTTTGTTCTTGACAAGAAAAGGCTATTGTTTCTCAATGACTTCCGATTCTCACTTCAGTCTCTTAAAAAGGTTACAGAAGCGGCTTTCGTCATCAACAGTGCCTTGCAGACAACTTCTGCACTTCTTATTCTCAACCTACGGCCATAATTATCGACAGTGCCGAGTTCGAAAAAGGTCATAACATTCTGTGATTCTGATAGACTGCCTCACTTTTCCATGTTTTTTTTTTTTTTTTTGGAGGGGGTGGGGGGGGGCGCTTCACTAGCTTCTAATTCTTTATAACTTATCGAGATCTTTTCGTACTGACAATTTTTTATTGCTTTGATTTCCTGGTTCTTTACACTAAGATTCCTCTCGTTTTGCAATAAACGAAAGATTCTTTCACAGCACAGAAATGAATTTGTAGCTAACCAGTAAATATATTCTTGGATTACGCTGTGAAATGGCCTATCTTCTAAAAATTGACAATTGTTTTCAATACGAATCATGTTAATGTTTCTAAAATATATTCCCCCGGTTACAAGAAAAGATTAAACTCGCCCTCCGTTTGTGTAGCAAGAACAGATTTAATATGCGTCAGTTCCCCTATATTTTGCTGCTTATGGCCAATGTGCAGCGTACGGGTTTAATACGCGTCGCTTCTCATATATTTTATTACAATAAATGTGCAAAACTCGAGGTACAGTATTTTGTGACCTAAAACAGCGCCACGATTGCTGTTACTAAGGGCACTTATATCTCTAATTATCATCCTGATGTTAATTTTTCATACTCATAAAATTACTACGTGAAATAAATTGAAAATCGTAAGCTTGTTCTTTATTTTCCTTTATTTTTCCACTGATAATTTTTTTTTTTACTATTTTCATCAAAAGCATTCTAATAAAAAGTCCAGTTTTTTTTATCACGCTGATCGCCATTGAATTTGTAATTGTACTGATATAAGAAGTCGTGTTTGAAAATGCAACAAATATATAAACAGTCTTTGCATAAAACAAAGAAAATAAATAAAATGTCAAGTGTAAAATGTTCTACAAGACTTGTTTTTACTGTCATTGTTGCGATGTCCCCTAAGCTGGAAACGATTCTGTATTATTATTATTATTATTATTATTATTATTATTATTATTATTATTATTATTATCAAGATGAACCCCATTCATATGGAACAAGCCCACAGGGTTACTGACTTCAAATTCAAGCTTCCAACAAATACGGTGTTCATTTGAAAAAAGTAACAGAGGGTAATAAGAAATACAGAAAGACAAGACGTTATCAGAAAAGAAAAAAATAAATTAACTAAATAGTAAATAAATAGATAAAAATGTAAGTAAATTATTCAAATACATGGGGAATTGTTTTCGGGTGGTAAAATGAGTTGCATCTTCGCCTGAACTTCTGAGGTTTTCCAATGGCACAACATCCTCAAGGAGACTGTTCCACAGTCCAACGGTGGGAAGAACAAAGGACCTACGGAACTGAGAAATTCAATATTACCCATCATTCCTTGGCAGTTTGTCGAGTTTTAAATCCCTCATAAAGGGCACAAAGAGAAATGTTCCAATCAGTGAACATTAACCTGAAGTCTAGATAATTTCCCTGTATTGAACGAAACCTGAAAATACCCGCTGACCTGAAGCACTTTTAATTACGAGCTAAGATTTCATCATTTCCTCCGCTCTTTCAGCTCGACGGAATAAAAACTGCTAAGAAGAAACAGTTTGTTTTAGTTATATTTTATTCTTATTCTTTTTAATAGCCTAAGGGGACAACGCCTTTGGATGACGTCACTCTGACGTCAATGCTCACTATCTCACGAATAATCATCACAAATGGCATCTCCAGATCTTTATGCACAAAGGCAAGTCTTAGTTTCAGTTTTCTGTTCTTAGTCCCTACCTGGAGGTGGCCGTTCATTCATAGGGGAGGGGAGGGGGGGGAGGGGAGGGAGGAGGAGGGGGGAGGGGAGGGGAGGGAGGGGAGGGGGAGGGGAGGGGGAGGGAGGGTTGGAGGGGGAGGAGAGGGGGGGGAGGGAGGGGAGGAGGAGGAGGGGGGCAGGGAGGGGAACGGGAAAGGGGGGGAGGTTGGAAGGAACTGGTGGCAATTTACAATAAAATGCATCCAAAGATTAGTACTTTTCACATCCTCTCTCGGTAATATACTACCAACAGCATTCATCTGAAACTGAAACCTTAGGGGAAGGGGATCGGAGGGTGGGGGAGGGCGGGATAGTTAGGGGTGGCTGGAAGCATTTGGTGGCAATTTTACATCTGCAGAAAAATCGTTTTAAAATCGTCTCTCGGTAATACACTTCCAACAGCATTCATCTGAAAATTGGAACTACATCTACGACTACATATCTCTTCCTTGAAGCTATCCCATATATTGCATCCTTACCCTGGCTTTTTTTATAGTCTTCTACAGATCTGGCCCTCTGCATTCATAAAGAACGATTATCACCTACTTCCAGCTGCAGTCAACTGAAAACTGGAACTAAATCTAAGATCATACAAGCTTCCTTGAAGCTAACCTATGTATTGTTTCCTTACTCTGGTGTTTATAGTCCTCTACAGATCTGGCCCTCTGCATTTATAATGAACAGGCTCCACCTTGACAACAGCATCACTAATTCACCCTAGAGATGTCCCATGCCATGAATAAGAGATGAGATCAAAGTAACCAGAGAGTCAGTCAGTCACGTGGCATCGTGGGAAGACGACTGTAGATGAATGCTCGAATTTTGGGGATATAAAGGGAAAAAGTGCACACAATAGAAGTTGGGAAAGTGATCAGATCCCTAAGGTACTTCAAGAGAATTTAAGGGTTTGTTTTTTAAATAAAAATTCCCCCCCCCCGTATAATTTCAGTCCATTATGAAACATTCAGACTAATAAATGAATAAAAGTATGTCAATATATATTTGTATGCATGTATGTATATATATATATATATATATAAACGTGTATATATATATATATATATATATATATATATACATACAAAAATGGGAAAAAGTATTAAAAGAAGAAGAAGTATACACGTGTATATATATATATATATATATATATATATATATATATATATATATATATATATATATATATATATATATATATACACATACACGTGTATATATATGTGTGTGTGTGTGTAACTGACAAAATTAGTTGGTTATTTCTCACTGGTCGGGTTGGTATCGTTCTGGGCTAGCACTGCTGGGCCCGCGTTCGATTCTCCGACCGGCCAATGAAGAATTAGAGAAATTTATTTCTGGTGTTAGAAATTGATTTCTTGTTATAATGTGCTTCGGAATCCACAATACGCTGTAGGTCCCGTTGCTAGGTAACCAATTGGTTTTTGGCCACGTAAAATAAATCTAATCCTTCGGGCCAGCCTTAGGAGAGCTGTTAATCAGCTCAGTGGTCTGGTTAAACTAAGGTTATATACTTATTTATATCATATAATACTCATACAACCACTTTATATATCTGTCGGCACTCTCTCTCTCTCTCTCTCTCTCTCTCTCTCTCTCTCTCTCTCTCGCACATACATACATAAACGTAAACTGTATTTTCACTGTTTCTTCCACCTAAAATTCTTCTCATTGTTAATGCTATTTTGTTGTGCTTTTGTATCTTAAACCTAACATCTGTATTTTCGCTCTGGAAGATTTAATTCCTACATATGATTCTCAAATCTATTTTGGCTATTAGTTCCTGAGGAACAATTTGCCTTAACTTACAGAAGAACATCAAACGGGTACCGGTTAACAAGCGAATAGATAAACAGACAGATAGACAGACAGATAGCTATAAGCATAGACAGATAGATGGTAAATAAAAGCACATTGAGATACAAAGGGAGAACAAGTTCCCCAAATTCTAAGAACAAATTAACCACATTCCAAGAACAAGTTCCCCTAAGTCAAAGGGGCACACATTCCCCAAATTCCAAAGGGAACCACTAGTTCCCCCGAAATAACCGTCGTTTAGATGAGACAAGAGAACAAGGTTGGATCTCGAACTGAATATGAGCCAAGTTCCCTATCATTATCATAATCACGAAACTTTGATAAAACCTAATGAACTAAAGTTAACCTAATTAGTAATCCTAATTATGAAAAGGAAAATCAGAGCGTCTGGATTTCCTGTCTTTCTCTCTCTCTCTCTCTCTCTCTCTCTCTCTCTCTCTCTCTCTCTCTCTCTCTCTCTCTCTCTTTGTTTCATTCAAGTAGTGAACCAAACAGACTAATGGAATATCAGAGTTACAATGTATACGACAGAGAAAAGATAAACGATGGAAAAGTGAGTGCATAATAAACGATGAGAAGAGAGAGAGAGAGAGAGAGAGAGAGAGAGAGAGAGAGAGAGAGAGAGAGAGAGAGAGAGAGAGAGAGAGTTAGTTTAAGGACTGCAGAGTAATGCTACATAAACATACTCCATAGTAGGTTCTATCTTAACTATATCAAAGGTGACATGAAAATTGGACATATGTACCACTACCGCGCTCAATCAATTCCCCTCAAGTTCATCTTTGAAAGTCCCTCGAGAACTTATGAATAAATTACTCTCATTTATTCTGACAAAGTACATCCTTATTATGTAATGCGAAACGAAAACAATGCGTTTAAAAGAACCAAGTTCATAGAATGGACGCTTGACACGACAGACTTTCTAACAGTTTAAAAAATAAATGAAAATATAACTTTCTAAATATAGATAGTCTTCCATAAGTTACAGTTTTCGGATCTTTTGTATTGTAGGCCTATGTATAATGCAAAAAATTAATACCTTTTTATCTTCAGGGTGAGCATAATTCAGTTCGTCTTTAATCGCATTTCTACTTGGTACTTAATTTTCTTTTAAATCTAAGGCTACATGATTCTGCCACCATGATCATTAACCTTGCAACCCAGACGATGTAATCAGGATGAAAAGAAATCAAAATTAGTTGTTATTTCTGAACTTCCTGTATCTCACGTCCTGACGCTTTTGAAAAATCCTATACATTATACAGTATAATATCTACCTTTACTTTATTTCATCTACTTTTCAAGAAGCGTTAAGCATATGACTTTTCACTCCCAGTTCAAAAGTTATGGCAAAGGTTAAACTTATGCACTGACAGACAAAAAGTCTTATTCAAGTATATCTATACATGATAGTCTGCCAATGAGCGTATTTAACTTTTTTCATAGTGTTGCTTAATCGACTTCTACTAAGTATTAATTATACTGAATTTTTATTCCGTTGTGCATTTGAATATCGAGAAAAATCATCCATCTTTTTCCATAGTGTAATGTAATCGACTTCTACTAATTATTAATCATATTGAATTTTTGGTGTGTTATACATTTGAATATCGAGAAAATCATCCTTCTTTTTCCATAGTGTAATGTAACCGACGTCTACTAAGTATTAATTATATTGAATGTTTATTCTGCTGTGCATTTGAATATCGAGAAAAATCATCTATCTTTTTCCATAGTGTAATGTAACCGACTTCTACTAAGTATTAATTATATTGAATGTTTATTCTGCTGTGCATTTGAATATCGAGGAAAAATCATCTATCTTTTTCCATAGTGTAATGTAATCGACTTCTACTAATTATTAATCATATTGAGTTTTTGGTGTGTTGTATATTTGAATATCGAGAAAATCATCCTTCTTTTTCCAGTGCAATGTAACCGACTTCCACTAAGTATTAATTATACTGAATTTTTATTCTGCTGTGCATTTGAATATCGAGAAAAATCATCCATCTTTTTCCATAATGTAATGTAATCGACTTCTACTAATTATTAATCATATTGAGTTTTTGGAGAAAATCATCCTTCTTTTTCCATAGTGTAATGTAAACTGACTTCTACTTGTATTCTGTTTGAATATCGAGAAAATCATCCATCTTTTTCCATAGTTTCTTTTTAACCATAGTTTTTGTAATGTAATATCGACTTCATCCATCTTTTTCCATACTAATTATACTTAATTTTTATTCTGCTGTGCATTTGAATTTCGAGAAAAATCATCCATCTTTTTCCATAGTGTAATGTAATCGACTTCTACTAATTATTAACCATATTGAATTTTTGGTGTGTTGTACATGTGAATATCGAGAAAATCATCCATCTTTTTCCATATTGTAATGTAACCGACTTCTACTAAGTATTAATTATGTTGAATTTTTATTCTGCTGTGGATTTGAATATCGAGAAAATCGTCCAGCGCCCTGGATTCCTTGGATGCTGAGCTGTCATCACACAGATATATAACTCAACACGGGTTATTTTGATAAGGCTGATTAGATTTATTTTCTTTATCTGTTTTTTTCTTTTTTTTGACAATCTTATCTATTTGAGGCTTTGATAATCTTGAAAATATTGAATATTTTTAGTTATGATGATTGCGTTACCTTCAGTAAAAAAAGATCTCAACTTGATACTAAATGAGATAAGAGATATCTTTAATTAATGTTAAAATGCTGTCTTAGTAATGGACTAATGGTAAACAAATAGATTAAGTAATTATAAGCTGGAACTGTCAAGCCTCAATAAAAAAAAACATAATTAGTGTCAGCAGCCATTTCCTGAAGTATAATCAGGCATTGCTGGAAGGAGAGACATAATACAGTACATGACTTGGTCTACGTTGAATGAAAATGATATTTTATGAAATATCAAAAGTTCATAAACTGACAGTATTTTATGAGATAAGGTGTACACAAGATATTAGCAAAAGTACCATACTGATGAGATATTCATGGGATGTTGATAAAATAACTTTCTGTTAATGCGAAATACAATGGATGCGTGCTACAAAAATAAAATAGACTTTAGTTGTTTATGAAAAGGTTAGTAAAAGCTGCTGTTTAGAAGAGAACGTCATAAGGTGCTAAAAACTTCAAATATGACGTCATTCTTAATTGCGTAAAGATAGATTTCTTCTCACCACATGTTAACAATAACGCTTTCGTTCTTGCTTTACTACATTTCATTATTCATATTCACATCGCACCGGCGATCAATGGTGGATATTTCCATATATGAATCTCTCTAATTTTAAACAAGTTTTATATACTGTATAGCTTCTAACATACTATGATCAAGGTTGTTTCTCCCACCTATCAAACTATTCCAACCAAAGTCGACCCTCATAACCCAACCACAAGGCTTAGTAAAAGGATACATGACATTCTTTTGCTACCCTTATTGACCTGACTGACCTGACCCAGTTGGGGTATGGTGACTTACTCTCCAGTCACCAGTCCGCTGGAGAGCTACGGTGAAAAAAGACCTTCAATTGAGAGGACGTAAGTTAATTTAATAATGTTATTGTCGAATTTGAATAAAAATAATTGATTCACAGTCCTCAAAAGATTATTTGAGTTTTATAAAATGCATATCATTTAATAAAAGGCATCATAAGGAAAAAAATTTGATAATCTGCTCCTTGGATGACTAATAAGCTCGAACTATATATTGAGAAGACAGCTAAGCTGAATAACCTAACAGACTAATTAATACAATAATAAATTAACCTATGAAAAAATCTTAAGTGACACAGCCTTTTTTAATTTCAATTATGGATAAAAAGAAGACTAAGCTACAATGAAACGTGGTAACATAGCTCTCATGGTATTAACCATCATTGCTTTCCCATACCTTAAGTTAACTGATAGCCAATGAATACTATGTACAATGGTCTATATCACTTTTATTCTAAAATAGCTCATTTTATTCATTAAATGTATATAAGTCCCTTTACTTAATGAACAATAGACAATACATGTATGGAGAATCTATACTTATCATACCAATTTCATATCTTTTGCACTTCCTGCATTAACAAGCTTATCAATTTTAATTAACTTACGCATTTTAATATTAAAGGGTACTGCCGATATGTGTTTTAATGCTGTCTACACTCGTAAAGCAGCTTTTCTGCATAACACGTCATACAGTACAAGCTTTAGTGTACCAACTAATATATGGGTATAACAGAAATAAAAACTAAAGTAAACTATTTCAATCATACGCAGAGTCAGTTGTGCATTGTACTGATGTTGCTGAAAGCTACTTTAGTGGTTTTAAATGGACACACGCACGCGCGCGCACACACACGCACATATAGATTTGCGTATGTATGTATGTACACATGTATATATATATAAACATTTGTTTATATATATATATATATATATATGTATGGATATATATATATATATATATATATATATATATATACATACACATAAATTTCTGACGCACATCAGGATCGAACCAGGTCTTTCAACTGAAAGGCAAGGGCGCTGCAATCTGAAAAGACCTGGGTACGATCCTGCTGTGGGTCAGAAATTTATTTCTGCTCCACACGTGATTGATTGTTGATTATTTCTACACATACACACACACACACACACACACACACATATATATATATATATATATATATATATATATATATATATATATATATATATATATATATTATATACTGTATATATACATACACACACACACATACATTCCTAATGCAATGTCGCTTTCCAGTCAGTCACACAAAACACATCAATAAAGATTAACGAAAATCCTAGCTGTCCCTCTCTCTCTATTTCCCAAAGTCAATGAATTCGGGAAACGACCCCATCAAAGGTTAGCGTTCGCCAGAGCGCCCTTTTCCTAATCATGTTAAGCGGTTTATATTGATTAATCGGTTATAGGAATTGTACTTTTGCTTCCAGCATCCCTACAGGTGTTTTTCCCTCGGTGGAAACTGAAAAGCAATAAATGAATGAATTCTTACACATTACCATGTTTGCTCCCCCCCCCTTGTTTTTTAAAATTAGAACCTCAAAAGTTCGACCGAAGATGCAATACATTACTACCCTGAAATACGTCTCCTTGTATTTTAATAGTTTATTTAAATTTTTATTTGTTTGTTCTTTAATTCGTTAATTTAGCTTTTCCTTTTCAAATAACTGATCTCTACTTTCTGCATTTCCTATTGCCTTCCGTTACTTCTCACCAATAAACGCCATATTCTTTGGAAGCATGAATCTTAAGTCAAAGACCCTTGTGGGCTTGTTCCATATAAAGAAGGTTCATCTTCTAAAATAATAATAATAATAATAATAATAATAATAATAATAATAATAATAATAATAATAATAATAATAGCAAATTACGGTTTTTAATTGTATCTTTGGGGAAGATTGTTGCAGATCAAATTGTAATCTGTTGATGATTTGAGTCACGTAAATAACTCGAGTTTGGACCTACGAAAAAAAAAAAATTTTTTTTTTCTTTATACGAAAGTCTACCTGTCTTAACTTCAGCTGATTAGTAATCGTTGGCTTGTGCTACAAGACAGTAAGTTAATCTTTTCAAGGATGTAATGTAATCTAATTAGTAATTTTTCTCATTCAGGTAAACAGTGGGATTTCACAGACAAAGATTTACATCCGCAAATAGGCTATATATATAAAACTGACCCCACTCAATACACACACACCACACACACACACACACACACACATATATATATATATATATATATATATATATATATATATATATATATATATATATATATATATATATACAAAGTGGTTTCAGTTCAGGTTTCGAACGCTGGTTTATTCAGGTGTGAGATAAACGCGCCACCAATAGCAAGCGAGAAAGAAAGAAAAAAACTAGATAAATCAATAGATAAATATATAAACGTGAATATACGGTTTTTTTCTTCACATCGCTCTCCGTAAGATTATCATTCATGTTTCCTAGAAAATGTTTTTGCAAACAGAGTTCTTAAAATGTTTACGTCAGCAGTTTCTCTTCATGAGCAAAATATGAAGGGCAGAGAAAAAAGTTCAAAAAGTTTTTGCAGCGCCGTAAAGAAAAAAAGTATAATAGCGTTTTATAATGGAATGGAAAAAAAAACTTATTTTCGTTGCTTTTGTTGTGAAATCTCTTTTCAAATCTGTGTTTTGATATGAAACGATCAAATAGTTTTTTTTTAACCTGGTCGTGATTTGCATACAAGACGCGTATCAACATCGGTGTCCTGTAGTGGCGTTTTTATAGGAGGAGGGGAGGGGGGAGGGGAGGGGAGGGAGGGGGGAGAGGGGCGGGAGAGGGAGAGGGGGAGGCTTGGGGCAACATTCCCCCCCCTCATTCAAAGGTAGTGTCCTTGACCCACAATGAGGTCCCCTGGGATCAAAGCCCATTCAAATACAATCAAGGGAACAAATGAATAAGCGGACAGTGTTCTGATAATATTGTTCAACAATGCTCATTGTTAATGGTATCTGGTTCAGCGTTCGTTAGCTAGACTTTACTGTAGTTGCCAATTTTGGCCAGACAGCAATAACACCTTAACTTCCATAATATCTAAACAGGGCCAAGGACGTTGACATGGATTTCTTTGCAACCAGAATGAGCAGAGACAATGGTACAACGAACCTTTTGAATTTTGAAGAGTTAACCACAAACAGTGCACCATATTTGTACAGACGTATTTTTCTGACTGAAATAACACGACCCACAATGGCCATAAATGTATTATTATCAATACTTTTATTCATGTCCGAATTTTGTTATTAAATTTTCTATAACTTGCCGAAAGTTTATTTTTTAACGAAAGACTATTACTAATTACTAAATAATAATAATCATAATAATAATAATAGTGCAAATGTTTCATAAAGTTGCTTATATATTACGTTACAGCTATTTGACAATACATACGAGATGCAACACCATATAATCCGTGTACACAAATGCTAAAATTTATTGTTGCGTATTACAAAGTACCTAATTTGTATTAGTATTATAAATTCACTTGATTATAAAAGCACAAACCCAAAATCTGATATTCCATGTTTTCAACTGCTGTATTAGTTTAGCAAATATTAAATGAGGACAATGGCCCACTTCAAACTAAGGAGCCCCTACCAGGCGGCACCCCTCCCAAATACGTCCTAAAGTCCTGGCACACTTACGTAACTTTCTTTCTGCTGCCATCAGGTCGTTCTTGTACTCAAACTATAGATATCAAATAATAATAATAATAATAATAATAATAATAATAATAATAATAATAATAATAATAATAATAATAATAATAGGCATGAGTTGAAATGTGTCAAATTAATTATGAGACTTTCCGCTGTTAGATTCCGGTCCCCATGAGACGTATCTCTTTACAATAAAAATAATAATAAGTCAACCTGTGAGGAAGTTTTTGATGCCTAATATTTTACATCCAAAAATAATTATACATAATTATTGGCAATTTACCTTAAATTCATACTCATACGAGTATAAAAAGGAATTCCTGACGGTAAGGATGCAGAAAAGTGGTGAACAGGCATTTTGGATTTGTATATGTAATGTGCAATTGATAAAAGTCCAAAGATTGTCATAAACTAAAATTCTGGAGGCGAATCATTATCATTGTTATCTAAAATGTGCAAACAGGTCATAAACTTGCAAAGTTGGCTTCCACAGAATAAAATGTCTTAATAAATAGAAATTGATAGGAGAATCTATATTATTATAGCAAATAAAACATCCGCCATGGTTTTCACTCTCAAAATAAAATATAAAATCCAAGCAATATTTCTTTGATTCCCAAGAGCTAGAACAACATGTGATCTCCCTGCTTGGACAACTGAAACTAAATCATCTGACTAATTTGGGAATCTTATATAGACGTCATAATGGCAGGTCCAGATTTCTTTCAGGAGACAGAATTAATTTTCTCCTTAAAAAATTTCCTTCCCTCAGATATGGACGAGCGACCCAAACTATGTTGTCATAATGGATTCTCTGACCCATGTCAACATTCCTCATGTTACCACATTTTCCTCTTGTCATTTTAGGTGCTGGACTGTGTTGACTCTCACCATTATTTAGCTTTACAAACCTTTCATACCTTAATTGATTTTTTTTATCTTTACAAATTTCTTATACCTTCGCTGACATTTTTTTTAGTATCAGCTCACATACTGAAGCTTTTTTTTTTGGGGGGGTGGGGGTTTGTTTAGAGGTCTTCTCATTAATATGCTTCACACGACGAGCATGCAAAATTCTAGCTCATATTTACTGTTGCAGAGCTATTTACAGCGGCATTGTGGGTAAAGATGGCAGGCGTAATTTGAACGTCTTCTGTTATTTTCATCAGGAAATGTGGGTACGTGGACAATGCTGAAACCTGACTGGTTGATTTGTTCTGAGTTTCACCAATCATGTGGGATTTTGTAATTCAGGTGTGCTTGAAAAATTTCACATAAAATTTCTTTTAGTATGTGTTTTGAACGTTTCTGACTTTCTTTTCGGTAGCAAATTAGTAGTTTTAGGGATACTGGACTCCCCGCCCCCGTCTTTGTATCCTACAATTGTGGGGGATAAAAAAAAAGTAAAATATAAAATGTATTCTAACTTCCTCATGATAACTCTGCAAGGTTTACTGAACATCTTTCAAGTGACACTACGCACTAGGTGAGTAAGGACATCGTGACCTAGTTTATGGTGATTAGGAGGTCTGGGGGAGCTAAGCCCCCAGCCTGGTAAGGACCAGGCGTCCTAGGTTAAGTTAGTTAGCATACATCCCAGTCTTTCACTAGTTATGGGTTTCACTAAAATCACCATTTCCCTCTGTGGTGACCTGTAATTGCAGGATATAAGTGGGTTCAGTATTTCTAAAACTACTAATCTGAAACAGAAATGAGCATCAGAAAACTTATGAAAGTCATATTTTCAATTCCGGAATACCATTATGGGTTAAAGTAAAAATTTACCTCTTCACTAACTTAAATAAGAAACTATTCTCACGATCTTTTTGGCTACGTCGTATCCCCGTTTCGTTTTTGACTGAACGATCAAATATGCGTTTTTTGTGTTACGATTTCCCCTGAAATATGCTCATTTTTTCTTATATATTATTTTCCTTATTTTCCATTCATTCATTATAACGTACTACTGTATTTGTTAAAATTTCCTAGCTTTGAATTTTTCTAGTATTTATACCAAGAAGTTAATTTGTAACAAAATCATCCATGTGACCTTAAAATGAGAGAGAGAGAGTTTCAGTTCCTTTGGCTTCTGGCCTTGACTATTCATGAGTTGCCTGGGGACCCACCCCTATTCGCCCCCACCGCCCCACCCGGCCCACTCCACACACTAAGCTCTCCCATTTCGTAAGCTTCGACTCGTTTCAATATTTTCCCTGCATTCAAAAGCTCACGAGCTCTTCCAGAGTAGAGATTTGACTTCGTGGTTCTGTCAACTATTTTATAGTAAATACTCGATAGATTTTCAGTAGCAAACGTCAGGACTGAACAGTTATCTTTAAGGTTAGTTTATTCGTTCAATGAATTACGGTCACCATTTGTCAGGATTCTTCAAAAAGAAAAATTATGAAATAAAAAAAAAAATAGACACGTTATAGTAAAATTAAAGTTCACATCGTCCCGCCTCGCAGCAAAAAAAAAAAAATAAATAAATAAATAAATTCCTCCTACCGATATCTTCATGCGGGTGTAAATTTATAACGAAAGGGCATTTGGTAAACTTCCGGAGCACATGGCTCTATGTAATTTGCAATGCGGATGGAGAGCATCAAGGAAAGTGACGGACGAAACTCGATCCTATTCATCATTATTACACTGCAGGATGAGACATCCGGCCCATATCCAACACTTCCTTCCCTTCCCAACAAAATAAAAACACGCTAAAAAAAACTCTTGTGGCTGACTAGATGGATATTGAAACACCCAGTCAACACAATAAGGCAGCACAACCCAAGGTTCAGATACTCTGTGAACAAGAACACATCCTGCCATGAATCAGAAGGCAATCCTAGAGACATATTGAAGGAACAACTGGCTTTCTGGAGTCCAACAAGTATATGCACTGATATAATATGCAGACTAGTAAGTTAAAGGACCCTACACATTTTAATCAAAGGATTTGTCAACTATGGCAACTACCTTGGATGGGCAACAACATTAATAGCCTATGTCGTTGTAAATGCTATCGTATTCTGGGAACAAGATGCTACCATTTCGGTAAAATTTTATAAGTTGCCAATATAAAATGATACCACGTAAAATAGGGGTGTTTACTGGTTACAATTTTGCCGTATGGGGTTGGTATTGTCATACCTTATAAGTCATAACTTGATATAGAGCTCTTTTCAAAAGTGTAAGTTACAATTTCATATCGTGTATTGGCAACTTATAAAATAATACCACCATTTCTCCTACGAGTCATACTGCAAACAGCGCGGCCACACGCACCACCTTAAAACTTCAGTAACATGAACATTTGTGAGAAAAACGGCACATCATAAGCAGAAAATATACCTAATTTATCATAGAAAACATGTACAATATAGCAGCAAAAAGTAATATGTGGCAAAGAATAAAAACTTTGAGAAAAACTACACCACAGTTAGAAAACATATCTATAGCATCAGAGAAAACATGCACAATATAGCAGCAAAAAGCGTTCAACGACAAAAAAGAAAAATACCCTAAGTGGAAATAGCAAGTGGGTACTCACCGACGAACAGAAGATTCAATCGTCATCTTCATTTGAAAATGCGCCCAGCTGATCGGCCACATTTAATTGTCATTTTCAGCTCATAACTTTATCAAATAATTTGTTCATTTGCTTTTAATATTAATTGCCTGTTATCTTCTTAATCGTCTAAGATTTCACTTCCTTTTGCATTTAAAGTAATGGGTTACTGAAAACAGTCTGGATCCTACAGTATGTATTAAAGTTTTTTTATTTAATCTTTGCTTAATCAATTTACATTTGTCAATGTACCTACATATATCCGTGCTTTTGTTTCAGTTTTTTTATATGTTCTCATATTTCCATAAACTTGTTTCTTACGGGATGAAAGTTCGAAAGCTACCATTTAATTGCTCTATATTATCAAGTGTATTTATTTTTCACTTCCTCGTTTTTCCAGCTGAATCGATGTCATATTGTTTAGCCAGCGGTCTTTCCCACACTCGGTTCTGTACATTAGTTCTCTAATACGTCTGAATTGCTTCTGACATAATTAAAATTTAAGACACTGTATCATATTCCATCCCATTTTTTATCTGATTTCCATCTTCTGAAGTGGTACTACGCACAACAGAGATCAGTATTCTCTGCCTACCCTTCATAATTGCATATCATAAAATCCTCCGTATGTCCACTCCCCTTCATTACTCTGATTTACAAGTTACTTTCACTTCAGACTCTCTTTGATTTTGCTTTCGCTTTGAATTTCTCCATTTTCCTCTGTTAAGCGTAAACTTCCAACCATAAGTTCGGCCGTTTTTTGTACTCTAGTTCCCTTGCTTCCTTTACCTCGTTTTCACTAAGTTTAGACACGTCAGCCCTCAGTACTAACATGAAAGAACACCATGAAGATTAAACTAATAGTGATCACCATTCACTTACGCTAACGATTTAAAAATAAACAAACCATCTCAGTTATTATAGAGAGATTTTAACGGTCGAAACATTCCTTAATCGACTACGTATTTGTGGTATTTAAGTCAGTCCTGATAAACGTTAAAAGGAAGGGAATACTGACGGCCAACACTTCACAACCCAGAAGACAAGTGAATACTGAATAGCGCCTGGACACTGGACAGTGCTTGTTCGGAGGGTGGCCGAAATCGTCTTTTGCTCCGGGCAATAAAGGCATCAGAGGATGTTTATGACTATCATGTGTTGTCGTAGTACTACACCATCAACCTAATTAATTGTAAGATGAGACTTGAATTTTATCGTAAGTTTTACAAACTGTAAATTCATTTAACTTAAACGGCATTCTTACCCTGATTAGAGGGTGACCGAAATCGTATTTTGTTCTTGGCGATAAAGGCATAAGATGCTGTTTTATGAAAATCAGATGTTGTTGTAGTACTATACCATGAACATTAATTAATCGCAACGTGAGATTTGAATTTAATCGTAAAGTTTAGAAACAGTAAATTTGTTTAACTTTAACAGTATGTCTTACATCCGCGAAAGAAACCTGACTGATTGCGGTTGAATGGACTAGCTAACTGCTAGTTTAAATCAGGGCAATGGTTCATACATGAGCATTACACAAGTACAACAAAAACGACATTTCTAATATCTCAGTTGCCAGGAAGGTTTTTATTTTGAACAGTTATTGCGTACATATGATTTTATTTACGTGTCTTTTTTTATAACATTTACAAGTATCATGATGAGGAAAATATACACAATAATCAAATAATTCCGTTGAAGGTACAAACAACGAAATAACTATAAGTTAAGTACACCTTAGTTTAACCAGACCACTGAGCTGATTAACAGCTCTCCCAGAGAGGACTGGCCCGAAGGATTAGATTTATTTTACGTGGCTAAGAACCAATTGGTTACCTAGCAACGGGACCTACAGCTTATTGTGGAATCCGAACCACATCATACCCAAAAATTAATTACTATCACCAGAAATAGATCCCTCTAATTCTTCATTGGCCGGCCGGAGACGCGAACTCGAACCTAGCAGAGTGCTAGCCGACAACTCTACCGACTCGTCCAACGAGGAACTGCAAACAAAACAGCTATAATTTCAATAATAAACAAGAACAGTGTAGAACACGAACCTCTGTCAAGGCTACACAACAACGAACAAATGAACTTTTACTAGTGAATGCGTGGTATTAAACGTGCAATTTGACATAAATAGCACAAATTCATAACCGATTAAGGAGCGTTTCAACAGATAATAAACTTTATAATGTGTGAGATGTTTTACGCGTCAACATATCGTCAACTCTTACCTGATTTCCCATAAAAATGAATTATCTTGAGGTCATATTACGAATACATGTGTTAATTGCCATCCAATTCTGTGTCCCCGTTCTCGAGATTTCACACTACCAGGTAAAAACACATCCGTCCAACCCAGTTTGCCCGGTTAATGATAATACTATTTAAGTTATCCCTCTACCATCTCCCCTCCCCTCTTCTCCCAGGCGTTCCCCTCCCCTCACCCACAACCATCCTCCCTCGGTCCTGTCTCCTCACATCCGTCTCCATCTCTTTCGCCCAAACTTTGTGATCAGTTAGCGAACTTTCCTCTTCTCATATCTTTTCTCAGCACGTTTCTTCCGGCTCATCCATTCATTCAGTTCGGAATCCTCTAACTTTCGCTCTCTCTCTCTCTCTCTCTCTCTCTCTCTCTCCCTTTCGAGTCTCTCTTTGTTCTGCTAGTTTGGAACCATTTTCTTTTTCCTCCTTATTTTTCTTCTTCCTCTTTCTCTCTCTCAAGTTTCCTTGTTCTGCTAGTTTGGAACCGTTTTCTTTTTCCCCCTTATTTTTCTTCCTCTCTCTCTCTCTCTCTCTCTCTTTCTTTCAATTCTCTCTGCTAGTTTGGAACCGTTTTATTTTTCCTTATTTTTCATTTTCGTCTCGTCTCTCTCTCTCTCTCGAGCTTGAGGAAAGCTTACCTTCTGCTATCGTATATCTCGAGATATCAAAGTCTGCGCATAATTCCTTTTCACTGTCCTTTTACTGACAAAACTTCCTGTAATTAAACGTTCTTCTTTTCAGTATGTTTGTCCCTTTTCCTCCTGCGGTGCACAGTAGATTGATGTTTATTATTTCAAAATATAATCGTAATTATACACCTTCTCTGTCTTTTTACATTTATTCCATTTATCCACTTCTAAAAGCTGGTCAGGTTTAATTGCTTCTCAAAACACTTCTGTCTTGATGACGCAAGAGGAAAGGGATTTAATTCCCATACACTGTTTATACACGTACATATACATACATACTACATATATATATATATATATATATATATATATATATAATTTATATATATATATATATATATATATATATATATATATACATATTAGCCATACATATCTTTCCTGGGTTTTTATTTTAAATAGTAAATGTAACAAACGAGCAATTGATAGAGAGCGTACCTCCTCCTAGGAGTAAATATTATTATCATTATTATTATATATTTGGTTAGAGAATGATTGCTACTCTGCCATCTCGTGAAAGTATGGAATATTGTTAGCTTTTCCAAAGGGTAAGATAATCATTCGTCACATCAACAAGTTGTCCAATGTTCCTAGACTCTAAAGCAAAAATAATAAATAGGAAATGTAATGGTGAGGTTTGATTATGACGAAGAAGAAGTGACCTAGTGACTTTGAGTGTGTGCCTATATATATATATATATATATATATATATATATATATATATATATATATATATATATATATGATTATTATCACTTTTGTACGTGATTCATTTATCACACATTACCACAGGTGAAAAATAAGAAACGGGGTGTAGGTCCTGACCGGTTTCGACTTTATTTCAAGCCATTGACGAAGGACTGATACAGAGTGTGAGAAGTCACAAATATATATACTACAAGAACAGTACTGACGAACATACACAACCGTTATAGGCTCCATATCCCCACTCAGGCCGGTGTCGAGGTAGGGGTGGCCTTTAAAACTCATTTGGCTAAAAATCACAATAGACTCTCAGGGGACATTGCTGATAAACAGACCATACCCACCTCAGATCCACACCTGACAGGTGTCATGGAGGCAACGAGTTTGGAAACTCATTAACATTACTACCCTTCGCACTGTGTTTTACAAATATGATAATCCTATTTTCATATATCTCTACTGCCTACCTTAAAGTTTAAACAATTTACAAATTTCTTTTGATATTAAAAACGGATCAAGTTTATACATCCCTTGACTGATATTCATATTATGGTTGTAACTTTCTTTTATGAAGCTAGATTCAATGATGTTCCTTTCCAGTGCATTATTAGAATATACAATCCTTTTGCCCCTTCCCAGTTGATAGCATGATTGTTTCTCACTAACATGTACAAATATACCACTGTTCCCTTGTGCATATCTCACATTTCTTATGTTGTTCAATTCTTTTTTTTCAGTGCTTTCCGGTTTGGCCAATATAAAAGTTGTCACAAGACTTACACGGAATTTTATATACACACCCTTTAATATTGTCTGGGAGTTCTTGATAAGTACATTTTTCATTGTTGTATTGTTCTTAAATGCGACATTAACACAAAAATTCTTAAGAAGATGAGGGATATCTTTCATACTATTATTATAAGGCAGAACAAGCAAATTTTTGTGTTGTAAGGTTCTTTCTGGTTTTTGATACATAGTCTTTTTGCCCTTCAAATGCACTGTTTAATACACTATCAGGATATTTCAATTTTTTGCCTGCATTCCTAATCTTATCTATTTCATCATCAATATATTCAGGGCTACATACCGTAATGCTCTTAAAAACATAGATGAAAACACTGACTTTTAACCTTATTGCTTTGTTAAGAATAGTGCACATAGGAAGAAAAAATTAGTGGGTTTTCTATACACACTATATTTAAACCCACTACTATTTCTTCGTATGAGGACATCCAGAAACAGTAAAAACCATCATTTTCCATTTCATCGTGAATTTAATTGATGGTACTAATTGATTTAACTTAGCAAAAAAATTATGTTTTTTACATCTTGGTTCCCTGGCCATACACAAATTATGTCGTCAACATACCTAAACCATGTTACATTACGTTGGGATTATGTTGTTTAATATCTTCTTTTCAAAAAATTCCATATATAAGTTACTTAACACTGGGGATAGAGGTTTCCCATTGCCATACCAAAATTTTGTGAGTAAAATTTACCATTAAATTCAAATTTACAATCTTTTACACATAATTTAATCAGTTCAAT
>NC_089754.1:36117383-36139883 GCF_040412425.1 Macrobrachium rosenbergii | reverse complement strand
AAAGCCACATAAATTAGTCATCTCTTTCACGCAGACTGAGAGAGAGAGAGAGAGAGAGAGAGAGAGAGAGAGAGAGAGAGAGAGAGAGAGAGAGAGAGAGAGAGACTTACAAGAACAAATTGAAAGAGGAAAAACAGAATGCTACAGAGAGAGAGAGAGAGAGAGAGAGAGAGAGAGAGACTTACAAGAACAAATTGAAAGAGGGAAAAACAGTGCCAGAATAAGAGAAAAAGAGAAAGTGGAAGATATATTGAGAAAGAGAGAGAGAGCCCGAGCGCCAGATAGAGAGAGAGAGAGAGAGAGAGAGAGAGAGAGAGAGAGAGAGAGAATAGGAATGCCATCTCAAACAAGAGTCCTGTTTACATCCTCAGGGATCGTACGAGATTAGGATCTTTTCTCTTCTTCTCTCAAAGTTCTGGAGATTAGCGAGTCATTCGTGGGGGATTTAAAACCAAACGGAGACAACCTCCATTTTGTTGATTCTTGAAATAAAATTGACTAGACTAGAGATTTTTTAAATGATACATTCATTCTTTCTTGTTATGGAGTTTAACTGTTGTATTTCATATGTGTATATGTATGACCGAATTCCAAGAAGCTCTTAGAGGTTTGAGTTTTTTTTTATAGGTACTCACACATATTTGAATATTTTTGTTAAGCATATGCTTAAACACATGTTTGTGTTTGAGCATATGCATAATGAAAGTATTTACAAACCTAAACCTACACACACATGTATATATATATATATATATATATATATATATATATATATATATATATATTTATAGAATCACCGTGTGCATTTAACATGTAATTTTACAGAACGATATAAAACAACTGATGCTTTTACGGATCATCATCTATTAGAAACATTTATACAAAAATTCAAAATTTATAACCATCATGAAGGACAATCAAATCAGTACTTCAAGACTGTTTGTATTAATGGTACAGATTAATCTAACGATCTGGTTACATAAATGATAAAGTGGCAATTGAATATTCTTATCTTTATAAGCTATATCACGCGACGCCAGCTGTCTTATTGACAAAAGAGTTTTCAATAGCTTTCCCTGACTTTAATTTTAATGCATCTCTGTAAGCCATTGTACACTGAATGAATGGTCTGTACTTAATATTTTCTGTAGTAAGCACTTAATATATTCTGTATAATCTCTTTGTAATATCAAATGAAAATGCTGTTACTAAGTTATATAACAACAGTGTACGTGAGTAGTAACTGTTGACCTCTGGTTTACGTTATACAAGCTACATAAAAAGAGCAAAGGTCTCGTAATCTAGAGATACAAGATTATAGTACGTCACAGGAGAAATCAACATCACACAGGTAACATCATCTGAACTGTGTGGACGATACTGTCGCCAGAGAAGCATCCTGTATATTCGATTCCTTGAGGTTATCTTGCCTGTGCAGTTCGGAACTGAAGACCCTTAAGGACAGAGATCGGCAATGTCCTCCTCAGTCGGAGTCGGCTTGCCCAAGACGCATACGGGGAACGGATTAGACGTCAACAGGACTCACAAATCATGCAAGCGCCTGGTTCAGAAGATGGCCGAAGGAGCCGTCGACGACGCCCATCAGACGTGGTTGAGGTCGACTGATAAGGCTACGACCACGCCCGTCAAGGGAGAGATTGAAGGTTGGTCGAGTTAATTTTCGGAGGAATCTCGTCAACTTTTTATGATTTCGGAAGTTGTGGCGACTTTGAATCTATGATTATGCAAGTAAAAATGATATTGACAACTGTGGAGCGGTTTTAAACTAGTATTATGCATTTAAAAATGGTATTGACAAATAAATTCGAGAAAGATAATAAAGTAAAAGTATCTCAATAACTTTTCGGCAGTTGGAAAATTGCGGCGACTTTTGAATCTACGATTATGCATGTAAAAATTATTTTGAAAAGGTGGCGGCTTTATAATTGATATTATGCATTTAAAAATGACATTGACAAATAAATTCGAGACAGATGATTAAAGTAAAAATGTATTAATGACTTGAACCATAAATGTTTAAGACACCAAATTCGAGGTAAAACGAATATCAACCCCAGTGTTCCTTAATAATTCAAAGGTCCTTTCAGGTAATAAATCTATAAAATGAATAAATAACGAAAATTCAAATTGAAATCATCTTGCTACTTTAGATTTAAGTTAATTACCAAACATTTTCTTTCTAATCTCCTTACGTTGCTTTAAGCGATGCTGCAATAAAAATTAAGGAACAAATTTAGGAGTATGAGTCCCACGCAAATTGAGGCCAGAGAGATAAAAAATAAAGTCGAACATAAACCACAAGCACACACTGACATACACACATCACACACACACACACACACACACACACACACACACATATATATATATATATATATATATATATATATATATATATATATATATATATATATATATATATATATATATATAGTTACTCTCTCTATCTTTTCTTTCTTATACCCCCATCTCTTCTCAACATTTCTGCCTTCACTCACGCTGGGATTGTCCCTTCTTAATACTACTCAGGCGAAATACCAGCATGGCTGGAAGGATCCTTGTACCGAGACGGACCGGGAGTCCTCAACATAGGAGACACATGGTACCATCACGTCTTTGATGGCATGGCTGTCCTGCACAAGTTCTCCATTAAGGTAAATTACTCAGCGACGAGGTTGCTGAGTTTTTCTTTTAAAAGCTGGATGTATATATCCGCGTGCGTGATGATTAGCTTTGTGTACGTTTGATAAATGACTGCTGTGGTATTTCACTAACAAGTTTTCAACTTGTTTAGGGATATGTATGCGATAATTTATTGATGTGCGTTTTGCATATGAATATGTCTGGCCGAACATCCAATATTTGTCAGATTTGTTCTCCACTTATGGTTTTTGAGGTGTTTTCAACTTGTAGTGATTTGTATGTGATAAGTTACTGATGCGTGTTTACTTACAAGTACATCCGATGAAATCTAAGGATCTATCCCTTAAGATATATTATATATATATATATATATATATATATATATATATATATATATATATATATATAATATATATATATATATATATATTATTAAGGAATAGATACTCAGCTCTTCACCAGACATATTTATATGTAAACTCATGTCAATAACTTGTCACATACAAGCTGAAAACATGTCAACAACCATTGGAGAAGGAATCTTTGACAAACATCGGGTAATAGTGTGAAGCACTAGTTAGGACGACCATTAAGTTGTTGACTTGTATTCAACCTGTTTGCGATGTGTGCGCAATAAGCCGCCAACATGTTTGAGCATTTTACTGCAGTGTGGACGGACCTTCGTTCGTTTGATACATGAAAAGAAAATAATGTACTGTTATGCAGTTATATTTGTGATCAAAATACTAACAGCTCTTAATTCCTAGGACGGTGAAGCTACGTACACTTCGCGGATTCTGGAAAGTGACGCCTACATGAAAAACAGTGCTGCCAACCGTATCGTCGTTGACGAGTTCGGAACGCGAGCTTACCCGGACCCTTGTAAGACAATCTTGCAGAAGTAAGTTATAAGGTGGACATTTTATTAAATGTACATTTTCATTAAATTAGTTACCACGATGAGAAGGAAGTTATAATTGATACTTGGAAGATCTTAAAATTACTGAGGTATAAAACAAAGAAAATAAGTTGGTAACACTGATATCATTTAAAAAATCCCAAATTTATCAATTTAGTGTACCCTTTAGTGGTATTGTTTTTTTATGTTTTATGTGTGCATTTGGTTATTCCAATAAGATTTTGTTCAGCTAAAGGTAAAAAAAAAAGTATGCCAGTGAAATTTGTTTTGCTAATTTTGTAACAGAAAACTTAAGTAATTTGGGAACGGCGAAATCGAATTAGATTACTCTAAACATAAATACAAATAATGCCGCTTACTTATTACAATTTTCTTGTAAGTAACTTATGTGTCTTCATCCCTGTTATTCTTGTTTATCTATTTTTTTTTTTTTTGGTTATACACAAGGTGAAATCGAATCAGGTCTCATTAAATGTAATATCACATAGATCTGTTGCTTATTACAGTTTTCTTTCAAGTAACTTAAATGCCTTAACCCCGATGCTCATATCTATTTTTTTCTGGTTATCCTCGATACAATTTTCTCTCAAGTAACGTAAAATGCCTTCATCCATACTGCTTTTCTTCATTTATCATATTTTCCGCCATCCGCAAAATCTTGCCTAATATCAGACTGAAGACACCTTCATTAACTTCAACATCATAACTTATCATCTCCTTTCATACCTGGCACCTATAACTTTTTAAACCTGCCCAACTTCCCGACTTTCATCACCACTAGTTTCTTCATTTATTTCAAACTTAGGCGAACTTAAGAAGCGGTCTCTTCAGTAAACTTTCGCCCTGTAAAAAACCGATGATTACCAAAGGCGGTCAATTTTCTCTTGCGATTTTCCTTGCGAAAATATTTGGCTGAATCTGGTGAGTCTCGGATCGCCTCACTTGAGTTAGCTCTGTTAAATGCCTGTCAAATATGTTTTTAATTATTTCAGAGCTGTGAATCCTTTATATAATTTTATGTTTACAGGTTAGCTTTTCATAAACCCAGATTTAATATGCATGAGAGATTATTGTCATATTATATGAAAATATATCCAGTGTTTTGATATCATAACATTTCTTTGATTTATAAAGGTCTGTTCGAGACAAGTTTTTGCTTCTGAAACCAACTAAAAGATTTACCTTTAGTAAATTACGGGATATCTAGTATTCTTCAACACAAAATTTTCTGCCCTCGTCGATTTTTCTACAGCGCTCTGTAAAACCCCATAAAGGGTTTCTTCATCTTTAAAATAATGAATACTTAATATTGTTTTCCGTTCTAAAGAATATGTGATTTTCTATCGTTCAAGTCTTCAACACCCCTCTCTCACTCTCTCTCTCTCGTTAATCAAATATTATTTTACATCCTAAAGAATTAATGTTCTATCATTATATTTTTCCTCAGTCTATGCCTTTTCACTCCTCTCTCTCTCTCTTTTTAAACGCTGCAATTAGATAGAATTTCTCCCTCCGTAAACTGTTCTTTCATCTCCATATTAATACTTTCATGATCCTTCTCTCTATGAAAGAGACACTGAAACGAACAAAGCTGCACAAATCCGATTTGTCCACTTTGCAAACGTCCCTTATAATCTCTAGATCTATTTTATAAAAGTTTTCTTTATTAATCTTCAGGTTTTTTTTGTTATCTTGAACGTTTTAGTTTCGTTTTCAATTCTTAGTTTTTTTTTTCATCTAAAAGTTTTCTTAGTTTCCTTGTTCTTTCTTTTAGAAATCATTTTCGGCTTTGAAAATTTCATTCTTTATTCATCCTTCTTCTGCCTATCTATATTCTAACAATTCCTCTTCTATCTATTTTATATTTTAAGATACACACACGCCCAGATATTTGTCCACCATGTGCCTTTTCCCCTTCTGAGTGGCGGTGCTAGTAAAATAATGATTTCATTTCATTTGAAAGTAAATAAATGCCTCTCTCATGTTTACAGTAAATACACAATTTATTTCTTGTTTACTCTAAATCCAAGCTTATACTTCTTTGCTGCCTTAAAAAAACAGGTACACAATTTATTTCTTGTTTATTTTAAATTCATACTTTTTTATCATAAAAAATAATGTTCTTTATCAAGTCTACAGTGATTCATTTCAGAAAAAAAAATCCTTACTTATCTAATACATCTACAATAAATTCCCTTTTCTTTTCCCCTGGTTCGTGAATTTTGCCACAGGTTCATGAGCCGATTCTCGGGACCGTCACTCGATAATATGACCGACAACTGCGCCGTCAACGTTTGTTTCTATGGCGATCAGCTGTTTGCTATGACCGAGACCAATACTATCCGCAGGGTCGATCCCGAAACGCTGAAGACGATTGGAGATAAGGTGCGTGAGAGACTGTGTATTTATCTGAAGTTCTAGAGGAGGAGGAGGAGGAGGAGGAGGAGGAGGAATGAGAAAAGGAGAGGAAGATTCGCTTTAGTCTTCTTTGAATAGGGATGTTGTCATATGTTCGTGTGTCTCATATATAATGTGATGTATAAAATATAAATCTAGTAACGATATGATTGTAAAAATAAGAAAAAGCTGTACACACACACATATATATGTACATACTGTATATGTATATATATATATATATATATATATATATATATATATATATATATATATATATATATATATATATATATATATATATATATATATATATATATAATAGCCACAACGCCCTCTTAACTTTTTCACGGTTTCGTCACATTTTTAAGATACATTTGTTAAACAAAGATTACAAGTGGTTATCATAAACCTCAATGACATGTCGGATGCAGTTTCGAATCCCGCCGCGGGCAGCATTTCATTATTCAATTGGATCTTAGGCTTTGTAGTGACGAGCATATCCAAAATGTGTGAAAAAAAATCGAGATGTTATGAGGTCATTGTGGGTATTACAAATACATCTATATCTGGTAAAATAAAAAGTGACATATTATATACATAGTATATATATATATATATATATATATATATATATATATATATATATATATATATATATATATATATATATATATATATATATATATATATATATATATATATGATAGAAAGCGACCAATACATTATATAATATACATATATACATAAGTATATAAAATACATGTGTTTATCTCCACCAGACGAAAATATCGGACTACGTAGCCGTGAATATGGCAACAGCGCACCCCCATGTTGATCCGGATGGAACAGTGTACAACATGGGCAATTCTTACTCCGGAGGAAAAGGGCCCACATACAATGTTATCAGGTTCCCACCTGAGAAAACACTGCCAGATGGTGAGTGGTGGTGCCTCGAGATTCAGTGCTCTTACTGACTGTTTATTTACTTCCTACTTTTTTTCTTTTACTTTTTTCTTGTTTTTGTTTTGTTGTTTTCAGATGTTAAGTTGTTTTCGAGGCGCTTGTGAGTTCCGTTATTATTATTATTATTATTATTATTATTATTATTATTATTATTATTATTATCGCAGGAAATAGTCTTATTTTATTTGTAATACATAATGCAAGACAAACCATGTCACTAGCTGATTATTTATCTCCTACTTTTTATACTCTTTTACGTTTTAGTTTTGTTTTTTCAGAAGTTAATTAGTTTTCGAGGCTTTTGTGAGTTTCATTATTGGAATCACAGGAAAGATTCAATTTATTTTCATAATAAATAATGCAAGATCTGCCATACGATTCAGTGCTGTCGCTAAATGTTTATTTATCTCCTACTTTTTTTGTTTTTGTTTTCTCTTGTGTGTTTTTGCTTTATTGCTTTAAAATGCTAATTTATTTTCGAGATCTTTTTGAGTTATAGTCTCAGATTTTCACAATCACTATCACTGGAAATACCTTACATTTTAATCACCAGGCTTAATTTTTAGTATTATTATCACTGGAAATACTTTATTATTTCCAGTGATAATGATACTAAAATACCTATTGAATTTTCAATAATATTATCACTGGAAATACGTTATATTTCAAATAGCATTGTTAAATTCAATGAAGAATTTTATACCGGGTGACAGATGCTTTCTCTCTTGTTATTCTGCTAAATAAATCTAGATCGCTCCAAGTTACATTGTATTCGTGTACTTCATAATCCAAGAGAAAATAGCATTCAGTTCAAAGTACAGTTATCGAAATAGCCTTAAATGATTATTATGATTATATATATATATATATATATATATATATATATATATATATATATATATATATATATATATATATATATATACATACATAATCATACAATAAGTCAATAAATAAAAATCAACCTACAGTCAGAGCATAGGTCTCCAAACAATCTTAAAAGCTTCCTCGCTTTCCACCCAACAGGGAAGAAGCTAAGTTCGATGGACCAGGCCTCTGTCGTAGCCTCTATTCCCTGTCGGTGGAAGACGAAGCCCTCCTATTACCACTCGTATTCCCTGACCGACAATTACTTCATATTGGCTGAACAACCCTTGGGGATTTCCCTGCCCAAGATCGTGACGAATTTCTTCACTGGCAAGGCCTTCATGAAGGCGATGAGGTGGATGAAGGAAACGGTAAGAGAAGATACATACATACATACATACATACATACATATATATATACATACATACATACATATATATATATATATATATATATATATATATATATATATATATATATATATATATATATATATATATATATATATATATAATCATGAAGCTACAAATGTCGCCTAATATCAAATTCACGTTGCCTCAGAATTATCCCCGATGGGGAATCGTCACTGAAGGGGAATTTATAAGTGATAAATGGACTGGTGCTGCCGAGTGTCGAACCCACGACACAGATACTTATCCATTTATCACTTATAAATTCCCCTTCGGTGATAATTCCCCATCGGAGATAATTCCGAGGTAGTGTGAATTTGATATTAAGCGACATCTGTAGATTATATATAAATCACGGTGTGATAAAAAAATTTCATATATTGTATATAAATATATATATATATATAAAAAATTTATATATATATATGTATATATTCGTACATTTTGATATGATACATTTTACACTCGTATTTTACTTGTCTTTAACTATACACAGATCTTGAAACTACGAGTTTCTTCATTTTAAACAAAATGCATTCTATTTTTTCCTTTTACAAAAATGTAAAAAAATGAAGACAAAATATAGTTAACATGAAGTAGCGAACATTTTTATCATAACGTTTCCATTAATAACTATACTTCATAAGCGGACGGTTTTTAATTTAATCTCTACTTTAAAAAAAAAGACGAGATTTAGGGTCGTGAGACGCAGCGACGGACAGGTTGTAAAGACAGTGTACGACGCTCCCACCTTCTTCACGTTCCACTCGATCAATGCTTACGAGGAGAACGGCCAAATAGTGATAGATTTATGCTGCTTTGACGATGGAGCGGTAAGTGTTTGCAATTGATTATTTCCCACTCAATCTGGCTGCAGTGTTGGCATTTTGTGAGAACACTGACACGGATACTTTAGAACAGGGGTTCTTAACCTTTCGATGATTCCAGACCCCAGTGGATTGTCCAGTATGGTCCCATACCCCCTTCACTTGACTGCCGAAATAATTATCACCAATCCTATTATTTGCCAGTATGTCTTCCAAATATGTCAATAGCTTGAATTTCCTGTACTTAAGATATGGATTGCCAGGAATAGAACATAAGCATTGATAACTCTATTATATTTGTTAGTGAAAGCAAAATAAAATTACAGTCCATTTTTATTACACACAAGAAGGAAGAGAACATAAATGTTCGCACTGGCAGGGGAGGAGCTAAATAGCTAACAGTGTTTAAGATTGTTAGGGCTAACGGTGTCATACAGAAAACACCTAATTCAACATTCTACCCAAGTATAAATTAATACATTAAATAAAATAAATACCAGTACCCAGAGATCGAGTCCCATACCCCAGCATTTGGTTTCCATACCCCTGGTTAAGAACCCCTGCTTTAGAAATTATCTTCACAGAGTGCAGCGTTTCAATATTAACAAGAGTACGGTGATTGTGTTGTTGCTTTCATCTGCCAGGTCGTGAACCAGATTTGGCTGGAGAATATCCTCAACCCTTCGGAAACTTTCAACAAGGCGATGAAAGCTGTCCCTCGTCGGTTTGTCTTGCCGCTCGACGTAGATGTAAGTATATTTGAAGACGTAGATGTGAGTGTTATATGTGATGACGTAGATGCAAGCAAGATTTGTTGACGTAGATGTGAGTATGATATGTGATGACGTAGATGTGTGATATGTGATGACTTAGCTGTAAGTATTTTATTGATGACGTAGATGTAAGTATAATTTGCTTTGATGCAGATGTAAATATATGTGATGATGTAGATGCAAGTATGATAAGTTGACGTAGATGTGAGTATGATATGTGATGGCGTAGATGTAAGTATGATACGCGATGACGTAGATGTAAGTATTATATTGATGACACAGATGTAAGTATGATATGCTTTGATGTAGATGTAAATATATGTGATGACGTAGATGCAAGTATGATAAGTTGACGTAGATGTATGATATGTGATGACGTAGATGTAAGTACGATACGTGATGACGTAGATGTAAGTATTATATTGATGACGTAGATGTAAGTATGATATGCTTTGATGTAGATGTAAATATGTGTTGACACTGATGTATGATATGTGATGACGTAAAATGTATTATATGTATTGACACTGATGTATGATATGTGATGACGTAAAGTGTATTATATATATTGACGTTGATGTAATTACTATATTTGATGATGTAGATGTAAGTAGACATGCGATCCAGCGTGACATAAGGCAATTTGCATAATAATGCAATTTTCTAATAAAAGACAAAATTTATGAATTATTTCAGCACTGCCTGAGGACTCTTGTTTGAAACAAGGGGCTGATTAGTTACCAGTATTTCCTTGCATGACTGACACCAGATAATCTAATATTAAATCAATCAATTAGATCCTACGCAAAATTCACACGGCATATAATTTGGGCTAAACAGGGCAGTCATGAAATAGCTATCATTATCCAGCAGGAGGCTGTACCATCTACTCGTATGATAAAAATTTGGTCGTAGTTATTCCCACAGCCAGGCACTGAAAACAGCCATAGAAGGCTAATTGCGCTTTAAAATATGCTTTTCCGAGCGTCCAGCTGTGTGATTAGTCTCCAGCTGCATATACACATATCAAAAATAAGTCAGTAAATAGACTGACGGTGATATTAACAGACAGATCCAACCTCCCATCCAGAGAGAAAGTCACGGTGGGTGGTACAGATATCAAAAGTTTGTTGATGAAACAAATACATAAAAGCTTTGTGAACACTGGACTTGCCAAAAACTCCAAATAACTAAGCCTACGACAATATCCTTCAAATATCCCATTCACCTCCATTATTCCAACAAATGATGAAAGAAAGATAATCGTTTCCACTCCATCTATCTCTTCAGGGTGCTCCAGTGGACAGGAACTTGGTCAGACTTCCGGGGTCAAAGTGCAAAGCAACGAAAATTAGGGATGGGGTAATTTTCTGTGAGCCAGAGGATCTCGCAACTTGCAAACTGGAGATGCCCAGAATCAACTACAAATTTAATGGCAAGAAGTATCGGTACGCTTTTGGTTTCAGCCCATCCAATGGACTAGATTGTGGAATTGTAAGTGAATGAGGATTTCTCGTTCGCTACGTTATCACTTTTTTATCTTTAGATATGTTTATTCAGTTACCGAATTTTGTTTCCGCATTTATCAGCTTACAGTACTGTTAGTATATCTACCACTGCAATTTTTATGAAAAATAAAAATAAGAACTGAAAATTCAGCTGGATATCGTCTATGTGAAACAAAGACTTCCTAAAATAATTCCTTTAAAAAAGAAAATTATACCTTTTTCCTGAAAAGTTCAAAATGAGGTACGCCTCCGAAAAATAAAAATTCACTACAATACTTAATCAAATTTCTCACTGTAAATCAGCATGTTGCTTGTGGTGGAGCAACTTTCTTATCAAAAGTAACTTAAGAAAAAAATAACTCTCAGCTACTCCACTTTCCAACTGAGTTAAGGATAATTTAAAGGAATTTTACACCTGTCTCAGAGTATGTGATCACACATGAATACCCTTGTTATAGTTCTCCAAAGTTGACAAAGAGAATGTGATCACAAATGTATACCTTTGTTACAGCTCACCAAAATTGACACAGCGTGTGTGATCACAAATGTATACCTTTGTTACGGCTCTCCAAAGTTGACATAATATATGTCATTTTGCATGTAAACCTTTGTAACAGCTCTCCAAAGTTGACAAAGAGTATGCAATCACACAGACATACCTTTGTTACAGCTCACCAAAGTTGACACAACCACAAAGGAGTCAACGCACTGGGAGCTGCCAGGTTTCCAAGTGTCTGAGCCCATTTTCGTCGAGCGACCAGGGGCAACTGAAGAAGACGACGGCGTTCTGCTGGCTTCTCTTCTTAATGAGAAAGAGGAAAGAGAGGTAAGAGTTTCTTTTTAATTTTAACTGACGCCTTTTGAAGTCTATGATAAAGTTTCTAAAGGACTTCCAAGACTTTTCACGTCTCTATACTGGCGGTAGCTTTTGAAGGAACTTAGGCATTGTCTAAGCGATGTCAGCCTCAGTAGGAACTTTTACAGCTGAGAATAGTCCTTGTAACGAAGTTTGAAAGTTTGAGACACCAATTGAAATTTGTCGGTGGAACAATAAAATTCGAAAGAACCTTTATTCCTTAGTATAAGAAGTTCTGGTAATTTAAACATGAGGGAAGATGGCAGACTTTTTTGTTTGAGTTTTCAAGGGCAAAAACAATGTTGTTTTTCAAGTACGTGCAAAAATGTCACCACTAAAATAGCAAGGACAGACCTAACATAAAATAAGGAAGAAAAGTCAGCACTCAACAGCAGGATGAAAGCGGCCTTCTGGTTCCAGCTGAGCGTGTGCTGAAATTAGTATAAAGATGATTTTATACTGCAATATTTCACAAAAATTACTGAAATCTTGAGGGTTTATTTCTGCACTGTTTAAAATTCATAATATATCTCCTATATTTCACTTCTGCAATGTTTAAAATTATATATATATATATATATATATATATATATATATATATATATATATATATATATATATATATGAATTTCTTGTGTCATAATATATCTCCTCCGTTTCACTTCTGCAATGTTTAAAATTCACACACACACACACACACACACACACACACACACACATATACACACACACACACATATATATATATATATATATATATATATATATATATATATATATATATATATATATATATATATATATATATGAATTTTAAACATGGCAGAAGTGAAAAGGAGGAGATATATTATGACACAAGAAATATACCTCCCAAGATTTCCAGTAATTTTTGTGTAATATTGCAGTATAAAATCATCTTTATTTGGTACCTCAGACGTACTCAGAAAAAACGAGCGAAAAGATCAATTTTAGGGATGGGTTTTTTTCACAAGAAGCCTGTTCTAACAAGGAAAGCAATGGCTAATAGGAGATATCTAGTAATAACCTCGGAATCAATAAAGAAAGTGAGTTGAATTTTTTAAATAATATGACTTTTCAAGTAGACTCACTCTCGAGATGACGTTTCGGAAATGGTTTGGCTCAAGTGCTGACGTTTGATTGACAGCTCGATTCTGATAAGGATATTTTTTCGTCTCGACTTATTGTAGAGAAAAATAGCAAAATTAAGAAAAGCAAAAGCAAAAGCGTTTTCAGAGTTCTTGAACTGAGTGCTCGTTTTCAAGAATGGAAAATAGTGTTTATAGAGATTTTAAATGTTGGAAAGAATTTCACTCATTCATTTATCCTAAGCGAGCAGAGCATCAATGGATGAAATTCTTTCCAATATTTAAAATCTTTATAAACAATATTTTCCATTCCTGAAAACGAGCACTCAGTTCAAGAATTCTGGAAACGCTTTTGCCGTTTTTTATTTTGCTATTTTTCTTTACAACAAACCGAGACGAAAAAATATCCATCTCAGAATCGAACTGTCAATCAAACGCCAGCACTTGAGCTAAACCATTTCCGAAATGTCAACTCGAGAGTGAGTCTACTTGAAAAGTAATATGATTTAAAAAGTTCAACCCACTTTCTTTGTTGATTCTGAGGCTGTTATTATATATCTCTTATTAGCCATTGCTCTCCTTGTTAGAAAGGTGCTTCTTGTGGAAAAAAACCCTAAAATTGATCTTTTCGCTCTTTTTTTCTGAGTACGTCTGAGGTACCTAGACGTACTCAGCTAAGGTTGGCCCTGTGTCCTGTGTAATCAGTACAATTGGTAATATTTACGTACTTCTTTAAGATGATTTAGTTTTTGCATTTTAAACTCTGGGTCTTTTTCGTTATTTTCTTTACTACGGCCAAGTTTTAATGATTTTTCTAAGCGGCATAAGGTCACATATAACTAGTTAAGCTCTTATTGTTATTTCAGTCAACATAAGTTAACTTATCTAATGAAGCTTTCATTATAATTCCAAGCATCGGCTTATCTAACTAATTATGCTTTCATTATGCCTCTGATAAACTCAAGCTTACCTATCTACATTATTCTTCTGATCAAATCAAGTTTACCCATCTAATTAAGCTTTCATTATGCTTCTAATCAACAAAAGCTTGCCCATCTAATTAAGTTTTCATTGTACTTCTAATCAACATCAAATTACCTGTCTAAGAAAGCTTTCATTATTCTTCTAATGAACAAAGCTTAATTACCTATCTGGTTAAGCTTTCATTATTCTTCCAAACAGCATGAGCTTACCTACGTAATTAGACTTTCATTATATTTCCAAAGAAAACAAGCTTACCTATCGAACTAAGCTTTCATCATTCCTCTAAGTAGAATATGTATGTAAACTTTTTTAAAGCTTTTATCACTTCTCAAGGATAAATACGCTTATAATTCACTCCCTACCAGGCCAGAATGGTCGTCTTGGATGCAAAGACAATGAAACAGCTAGCTTTGGCTACTTTCAAGACAGCAGGAGTCGTTACCAGGGAATTTCACGGGCTCTTCGCAAGATCGTGTGATAAGGTGCACAGGTATTAATAGAAAGGCTGCAGATGTTCTCGGTTTTGGAATAATTATACTGTAAAACAGGTAAAAAGGCTACATGATATATTCAGATTATGAAGTCTGTGGACGTTGCACAGGTATTAAAAGAAAGGCTGTCGATGTTCTCGGTTTTAGAATATCTGTGCAATAAAACAGGTAAAAGGCTCCATGATATATTCAGATTATGAAACGGCATGTGGGCGTTGCAATTAGTATTTAAATTTTTGTCAAATCTGAAAGTTTAACCTATAAATTATGTTATAAGTGGCGCTGATAGGAAAGTTTCCAAGTCGAAAACTGTTTTGTTACTCAACCTAAAAGGCTCCGTCATTATGTGGATCAGTTTATTTACCTAACCCAACTTTTCAGCCTTCAGATCAGTAAGGTTAAGGGAGTTGCTATTCAAGGTGCAGCTATCTAGAAATGTCAGCTGAGATTAATTCCAGATTTATTTATTTATTTATTTTTATTTTAGTCTTCAGTTCAGCTGCGAAAGTCATTTTAACTCTAACAAAACGAAGACGAATAAAAACGCTATCGGAAGACTACTTCAATCATTATGCCTGCCTAAGTTAAGCATCTTTTCTTGATTTAAATTTATTAACTTTCAAAATTTTTATATAAACTAGTGATACTTTAAATTCATTATCGATTTCCTAATTAGACCTTAAAACATCAGCAAGTACCTGGACCCATCCACACAGCGCCAAATGGACCACAGATATGAGGCAATTATTGTAAATTCGTAAACTGTTTACTGTAAATTGTAATCTATCAGATAAGCAAAGGTGATGGAGGAAATTGATATGCAGGGGACTTCTTATTTAATAAATAATACTATCTAAGGTAGAAAGTGAGGGGAATCAGAAAATGGACGAGTTATTAAACTAATAAAGTAAAAAACTTAAATCTTATTTTTTAAAGCCCCTGGTATGTAAAACGCTGTTTTGTTTATTGACCCAAAATAAGAAATAATTCTATTTTTGGAGTATCATAAACACTTTATTCATCAAAATATGATCGAGAACAGGTGAACTGAATACGCTACCTGTACAACGTGATACGTAGGAGTTTTTTTGCGCATGGGCAAGACACATCAAACGAACTTCTCCTTGCTACAAGTTCTGCCATCAAGCAACTTCCATTGCAATTAAGCTTCCCGCGCGCGGGCAACATCAATAACAACACTTGAGCAATATCGCGCGTGTATCTCAACTGGCAAATTTGAGGGATACGCAGTCAACTCTATCAGTTTTCTTCTTCTTCTTCTTCTTCTTCTTCTTCTTCTTCTTCTTATTATTATTATTATTATTATTATTATTATTATTATTATTATTCAGAAGATAAACCCCATTCATATGGAACAAATTTATATTACTATGATTATTATTCAGAACATACACCCCTATTTACAAGGAACAAACCTACATTATTATTATTATTATTATTATTATTATTATTATTATTATTATTCACAACATGAACTCCTACTCATATAGAACAAGCGTACCTTATTATCATTATTATTTAGAGAAGATAAACTCCAGTTCATAAGGACCAAGTCTACATTATTATTATTATTATTATTATTATTATTATTATTATTATTATTATTATTATTATTATTATTATTATTCAGAAGATAAACCCTTATTCATATGGAACAAGCCCCAGGGACCACTGACTTAAAATTCAAGCTTCCCAAGGAAGCTACAGATTATGATAGGAAATACACAAAGAGTTCATGTTATGAGAAAATAAGAAAAAGAGAAAGATAAATCAATTGATAAATAACAGATGAAAATATACATAAATTAGTATAATACAAGGGTGAATTTTTTATGGTTAGTAACGCATTACATCTTCGTTTGAAGTTTACTGTTTAATGCCAATTACAAAAATGATTGATTTGTTTTAACTGCTTAGCAATTATCATTTATGTTGTTTTGCAAAAAGTAAATAAAAAAAAATCCAATAACCCTGAACTATTTAATGCCAGTTACAAAACTGACAGGTTTCCTTCCATTTACTTATTAATTATTAATTTTGTTGTTTTATAAGGAAATAAAAATATCTAATAACCCTGAAACCATTGCATGACGAAGTAAAAAAAAAAAAGTTAAGGATTTGTAGCACAGCATGATTCGTTACGATGCTTATATCCAAAGGAGGTTAGATTTCCCAAGGTGAATTCCCCCCTCCCCATCCCCCATAACCCTACGACAGCTAAGTCGTTGATAATAACGTTCCTATTAGCAACCTAAAAGAAGACGCCTATATTGTATACATAGGCATTGGAAGACAGTATAGCGAAGGTGCTTCAGGCATCTTTTTTTGTGTGTAAAAGTTTTTGCAATAGTTTTTTTATTTCTCCACAAAGGGAGAAAAGTGGAGCAACAACACTGCAATGTTATTCCGAGACATTTCCGGTAACTGATAAATGCTTCTTCGAGGTAGAAATCAGCAAGAGAAATCAGCACCGGGAAAATGAGCACTAAAGTCGAATTATGAGAAATATATTCGCAACTTCCTGCATATCTCGAGAAGGACTATCAGGTTTAGACAAAATGGATATACCTACGTCCCCTTAGGGAGTTTAATACCGTCAGTGCACCTCACAGGGTGCACTGTAGGCATGACTCAGGGTTCTTTGCAGTTTCCCTTCGGCCCCTAGCAGCAACTCCTTCATTTACTTTTACTGTACTTCCATTCATATTATCTTTCTTCCATCTTGCTATCCACCCTCTCCTAACAATTATTTCATAGTGCAACTGCGAGGTTTTCCTCCTGTTACACCTTTCAAATCTACCTACTCGTAATTTCCTTTCCAGCTCTGAATGACCTCATTGGTCCCAGTGCATGGCCTTTGACCTAAACGCTATTTTCCATTCCGACATACCTACGCAGAGAAACATCGAGCTATCATTTCAGGGAAATAATATTCGCAATTTCTTGTATATTTCGAAATAGCTTATCAGTCTTAGGCAAAATGGATATACCTCCACGGAGAAATATTTCAAAGAAATTACGAAACTCGGGACAGACACGGAGGAGCAGAGATCTTTCCTCACTTGAAGGACAGGAAACAAAAATATTTTGTCACAATGTTTGGTCTTGTGGCTTGGAAAAAATGATATACCTGAGTCTGTCAGTCAGCCAGGTGGATTCCAGATGCGTTTTCTCATCCTACGAGTAAAGGAAAGCCCATTATTTGGTAAAGGGAATGGAATGGAATGGAATGGAAAAGGAAAGTTAGGCCAAAGGCCAAGAACTGGGACCTGTAAGGTCATTCAGCGTGAAAGGGAATTTGATAGTAAAAATGTTTTAAAGGTGTAATAGGAGGAAAACCTCGCAGTTGCACTATGGATCAATATTATTGTTAGGAGAGGGTGGAAAGTAAGATGGAAACGAATCCGAAAGGACGCACTGTAAAAGGAATGAAAAGGGTTGAAGTTAGGGATCGAAGGGATGCTGCAAAGAATCTTAAGTAACGCCTGCAGTGCACCGCGTGAGGTGCACCGACGGTACTAGTCCCCTATAGGAATTTGAAAAAGGAAAATTTCTCTGCAGTGCTAACTTCTGTGTTGTACAAGCTGCAAGAATATGTTCTCGTCAGGTGAAAAGTCTCAGTGCAGCCACGTCACAAATAAAAGATAAAGAATATTCCCTGATTGGTATGGAAACCTATCTAAGTCGGATGATTTGTTTACCGATCCAATATAAAAAGTTATTGTTTCTGAATATCATAAACACTTTTTATTCAGCAACATATGATGAAGAGAAGTTAAAATGAATAGGTTATCTGTAGAGGAAAAAGGTTATTGATTACTGAAGACATGCAAAAGCAATAAAGCGACCTTTTATCAAATCTTGGTATTTTTTGTTGGCGTCCTGGTATGTAGGGGGTGGGGTGGGATCCATGACAAGTTGTGTTACAGAGATACTTCAGTGATATAAGCAACCTTTTAGAGCTTTCGTTCCCTGTCATGAACCAGTATCGTTTAAAATTTCTAAGATTATCTTTGGCCCTGTCTAAGTCATTTAAATTCTGTCTTTGGCATTGTCAAAGTCATTCTAATTTTACCTTTGGCATTGTCAGTCATTCAAATGTTATCTTTGGCATTGTTCAAGTCCTTCAAATTTTATCTCCGGCATTGTCTAAGCCATTCAAATTCAAAGTCCACAGACTAATAATGACGATGATTAACTCCAAATCAAGCAAGATCACCGCTCTGTTCTTTTCCTTTCTTTAATTACTGACGGATGTGTTTGTAAATCCGCGCCCGACCCCTGCCAATTCCCCGAAATCCATCCCAATTGTTTTCAACCGCCAGCGATTCATTGTATGGCTCCGGATTAATGGAACACGAATAAAGGTCGAGGCATTGAATGACGGTTTTGTTCTCCTCCTGGAACTGCGTCAGCGGTGTTTGTTATTTTGACAAAACAAAGTCAATAAATAGATAGATGTATAAAAAAATGGGAGAGGGCAGCAGCAGCGTTGGCGATTGCACTGACATGAATTGTGGCGCAAACATTTCTCATGAGCAAACATTTCTTACAAGCGTCTCTCACAAACTTTTCTATCAAATGCCTGTCACAAATGTTTCTCTCAAACCCTTCTCGCAAATGTTTCAACTAAATGATTCTCGCAAACGATTCTCATAAGCATACGTATCACCCAAATGTTTCTTACGAACGTTTCTATCAAATTTCTATCACAAATGTTACTCGCAAACATTTCTCTCAAGCGTTTCTCGTAAACGCTTCTCACAAACGTTTCCAACAAACGTTTATCATAAACAATCATTTTCATAAGCAAACGTTCCCAACAAACGCTTATCATAAGTAGTAAAAACGTCTCATAACAAACGTTTCTCATATGCAAACGTTTCTTACAAGAGTTTCTCATAACCAAACGTTTTTCCCAAACGTTCCTGGCACGTCGAATCGTCCTCACATCAGGGAAGTGTGACATAGGATCCATTGATGTGATTCGTTATTTCCAGTGACCAGCGCTTTTGCCGAGAGCCTTTGTGCATGAAGACAGAAATGGTATCACAAATAAACGCCGAACAATTCAGCGAATGTCTGATTTCCAACGGTATTCTTCTTCTTTTTTATTTTGGTCAATATGAAAAGCGAGACCGTCAATTATTACAAAATAAAGACTGTTAATGCGCTGTAGTTTGCTAGGTCACAGGTATGTTCATGGTAATTTATTTTTCTTATTTTCCAGTGACATTTAACGCTGTCTCGATTACGAAAACACAAAGATGCTGAGAGCATTGACACTTTGGGTTGGTGAGAGAGAGAGAGAGAGAGAGAGAGGTCTTAAATAGTGATAAAATCTTTCGATCTAGTGCATCTGTTATACCTCCATTATTATGTTTTGAAAAAATCTATCATCCAACACCATGGTAAACAATCACAGCTACTTCACAAGGCCACTAAGGTTAAATACACTTTCTGATAACTGTCCTCCTAATTCTCTTTATAATCACTTTTTTCTCATTTTATTAACAAGGAGAAAGAAAAATAACCAAGGCATACCAACAATTCACAGCTTCTTTAGCGCCTGACTTGTCACTTTGAGCTATGTGGTCTCTCCAAGGTAGGTTTGAGGTATTCTGTACACAGAAAATATTGACAGAAGTGTAATTTAAATGACATTTTCATTAAAAAAAAAAAAAAAGTGTGAACACTAGCGAGGCTCGTGAGAAGTTTGTTTTGAAATTCTGAATGTTACCATTTAACACAAACATGTGTGTATATATATATATATATATATATATATATATATATATATATATATATATACATATACATATATATATATATATATATATATATATATATATATATATATATATATATATATATATATATATATATATATATACATATGTTTGTGTGTTAAGTGGTAACATTGGCAATTTCAAAACAAACTTCTCATGAGCCTTACCAGTGTTCACTTTTCTTTTTTTATGAAAATGTCATTTAAATCACACTTCTGTCAATATTGGGATCACACTCCACTTTTCACCACTTTCTATTGAGCCAATTATATTCAAATCCTTGTTCATTAAAATTAGCTTCCAGAATGTTTTTCTTTTACTAACCAAAGCTTAGCTTCACCATCGAGATCATTCTCTTTAACATTAATTCGTTTCCGAGTTGTTGGACTTCATCTTATATTTTACAATTCTATAACACTGTTATTCAATCAGAGATCTTAATTCTATAAAGCAATTCAGTTAAAGGGAGTGTTCACACCTTTCCTTTTCACTCAGTACTTTATCATTATTTCTAGTTCCATCTTTTAAGTCCTAGTCTCCAAGGATTATTTTCAGGAGTCCTTCAAGGATGTAATCCCTTTGCAGTGCTTTCAAACTGATTTAATGCTAAAGCACAATTCTCCATTGTCACGAGCTTAATTACTGCAATGTGTCCTTTTCATAATTATTCTTTTCCACTGCATAATATATATATATATATATATATATATATATATATATATATATATATATATATATATATATATACTGTATATGTATATATATATATGAGTATACACATGTATATGTATATATAAATATTCTCCCTAAACTGAATGTATAAATATATATGTATATATATGTGTATGCATATTTCTCTCCAACCAGTAAACTTTGTAATTCCTCGGATAACATACCCTACTTAAAATGAGTGCGCAGACTTACATTTTATCAGTTTGACCCAGGGATTTTGAAATGACTTGTGACTCATGATTAAAAATTACATGTCTATTAAACTTCACTGGTGATAAGGCTGCCCTCTATTTGAATAAGCACCAATATAAATGATTTACTGATATACGCATACATAAACATATACTGTAAGTATACCCCAAGTGAAATATTAGCATGTAACATGTTCTTTTAATTGCCACTAATAATACTGCGGCACTTATCAACAAAGATCTAAATTTCTCGGTTTCCCTCTAATACACAGCTTATTCACTCGTCTAATTAGCTCCTTATTACTTCCAAGGGCCATCTTTTGCTTTGATCAATAACGCCCCACTTTTTATAAAAGAAACCTGTTGCGTAAAACAACGGCACAAAGAAACATTATCAGGAGCGGAAGGCTTTTAAAAAAAAAGTCTTGCAAACTCAGCCAAGGCATTGTCGCAGATTTCCCAGGGGAGGTTCTAACAGCGGAAGAGCCTTCGGTATAAAATGAGTTATCTTGTGAGAATCCGATCAGATACGAGAGAGAGAGAGAGAGAGAGAGAGAGAGAGAGAGAGAGAGAGAGAGAGAGATTGCTGCTCTACAGAGCTTTAGTTTGTTCAAACGTCTTGACAGCTGTCAATAACTTCATCTCGCGGGCGACACTCAACTTCGGTATAACGTCGACTGATGGGGTTTTGATTATGCCCCAAAAGCACTAGCGGATCCAGGGGAGCACCTGGGCACGTTCCCCTCCCCACAAGAAAAAATGACAAAATAATAATAGTGAAGATTGAGATAATAATGACATAAATAAGAAATATAAAAATGGGAAAAAATAAAAAATCTATTACAGAAATAATAACAAAATTGAGAGAGAGCACACACACACACATATATATACGTGTGCGTGTGTGTATGTATGTATAATATGAAAATTGGTGACCCCCATGAATTTTTTGTATCCGCTAGTGCCCAAAAGACAAATTTTCAAGAGAGTTTGAACGA
>NC_089754.1:36099883-36114883 GCF_040412425.1 Macrobrachium rosenbergii | reverse complement strand
TATTGTTTCCGACGTTTCGTTCCATTCATAATCACATCATGCATTTTAAGGCTGCAATGACAATTTTGTTTAATAAAAAAAAATGGAACATCACTACATAAAACTATAAAGTAAGAATTTGAAAATTAAAAAAATTAAAAATAAAAGCACTTTCTTAGAATATCTTTAAACAAACGGATCAGTACATGGCTAAAAAAACTAAACAAAAGTTAAAACTAGTGAGGAACATAACAGCAGAAAAATGACAAAATAAACAAACATGTCGATGACGCTGGGCATTTAAAAACTGGTTCAAAAAATTGAAAAGTCGTAAGCTTTCCTGATTGATGAGGCTATTATTTCAGAATTCTCATGTCAACGTTTTGCAATAAAGGAATATTTGATAATGCAAATCTCCAGAGTATTCCTGCCCTTGACTATAATTTGTATATATATATCGAATATAGATTTGTATGATGTTTACCGGCCGCCCGTTAGGAGTTCTATTAGTATATATGCTGAACTATATATATTCTTATATATTTCTATATCGTTTTTCGACTACGGATCAGAGGTTACAACAACTTTCAACAGTTTGTGAGGACGCTTGTTTACTGACTTCCAGACAAAATCTGTCTCAAATGTTTATTCCAGCTGGAAAAATTCGGTTTCAAAACAAATTAAAAAATGACCCAAAGAACCCATCTCTAATGCCTTCAGAGTGATGTATAACTGCTCGCTTCATCTGACTTAACTCCAAATGACTTACTTTATCTTATTTGGCACTATTTGAATTTATTCATCTCTCGTGCGCTCCATGTTCACTTTCTTATTTGTTTTGTTATCTTTACGCGACTGACAACTGCTTGCGTTCGTGTGCTTGCATAGTTATGTGGGTGAATGTACTATTTGTCCCTGCATAGAATTCTATGAATTTGCAATGCAGTTTACATGAACGTGGATGTATCTGAATATCACTGTTTCAATTTCCATGTCTCCCCGTAAGGGAGTAGTGCCGTCAGTGCAACTCGCGCAGTGTGCTGCGGACACAGGAACCCACGACGCTACCTGGGTCCCAATCCTGAGTGACGCATCGCACTTCTGCTATAGTTTCTTTTATTTTATTTTTAATCGCAAATCCATTGTCTTTTATTTCAAGGCTATCCAAAACGTTCAATTTTGTTTATCATCTAAATTCATGTTTTATTTTATCTTAATCTGGATATAACTCATAAAGAAATAATAGTTTATAAAATTCAAAAATTAAAAATAATAGTCTTTTTCTTAGCATATCCCCTAAAAACAAACCCACTTTACATTGTTACTTTAATTTGATTAAACATGCCTAATCCTAAAACTAGACTGATGTTTTTGCAAAAATTTGAGAAATCACAAAAGTCTGAAACAAAGTCATGTGGATGATTCCTTTCTTTAAAAGATTTACCATTTAACGAGGATTTCAACAAGTGGTCAGCTGTGAAAAAATGTACTCTAAAGGTACATACAGTTCCCCTCTGTCTATCACTTTTATCCACGACTCATTTGTCAGTCTATCCTCATGTCAATTTCTTACCTAAACTGGGATATTGTGCAGGAATATTTTCACAATGTAACCACCTATATCCTTAGTGGGCTTCCTCTTCGAGTATAGCTCTCTCTGTTTTTTTTCATTACCTTCATTTAAATTCTCTTTCTGTGGTTCCTCAGTATCTTCTAGGTGAATTTCAAAATCTAAATCTCTGAACATAGCACTTGTTAAATACATTTCTAAACTTTTGCTCAACATTTCATAATCCATGCATCAGATATGAGATCTTTACTTTCAGATAAAACCCTGAATCAACTGATTTCTAATCAAAATCATTAGATGGGGACATCAAAAAACATTATTCCAGCACTGGGCTTTTTAAATGAAATTTTATTTTCAAGTGGATTAATATTTCCTTCCACAGATTGGTTGATTCCAAATCAAACAAAACTATTGGAACATAATAGACTCCAAAGAACCCTATCTCTACATTTGAATGGTCAAAGTGATGTATATACTGCTTCCACTTTCCAATAACTTGCAAATGACTACTTTAACTTATTTGGCATGTGGTTTGTATAACTCATATTCCATACCTTTATGTTCACCTTCATTACTTGATTTGTTATCAAAACTTGCGTCCTACAATTTTTTCATTTGTGTGAAATGTCAGCTTTAGCTTGCAAGTAATGACAAGACGATTCTCAAAATTCCCGGTTCGCAGTAGATATGACTTGCTCTATCGTTCAATGCAGTTTCACATGAACGTGGATGTATCTTTTATCAGTTTCAAATTCCATGTATCACTTAGGACTTGAACTTAGTGTTAAGGCTGAGTGCAATTTCTTCGTTGCTCCATTCGCTTATTCTCTTCTTTGTTATAACAGCTTTAATTTGAGTTTTACTGAAAAAGGTCTTAATTTACTCTGTTCTTTTTTAACAACATTCGCTATAATTTAAAAACATTTCCATTTAGATCAGATATATACCTTTTTAAGTAAACATTTTTTTATTTTTTAATCGGGGCTAATCCGCTTTAGTCTTTTATTTAATTTCTTTCTCTTCTGGAATAACATTTATACCTTTTTCTACGACGCAAGAATCATTTAGGGTTTCCATCATCTAGCATTCATGTTTTCATTTTATCTTAATTCTTGTTCATTATTAACATTCTTACAAGAAATAATATTTCTGTAAACTCTCTTCTCGTACTTTAATGCTTTGATACGATTGTTTCTGGAACAATAAAAAGAGAGGGCGTGATTATAATTATAGTTTTCAGTTTAGCTTTCTTTATACCACGACATTCTCTCAGTTACTATATCTTTGATTAAGATGCGTGTTTTGAATCATACTAAAATATAAGAAAGGATGTTTTTGCAAAAATTTGAATTCCAGGCAATTGAAGCGTTGGAATTAGTCTGACTAACATCCTCTTTTTGAGGTTTTCCTTTCAAAACCGTGATTTTACATCATCGATGTAATTCACACAAGGAACTGAACATACCATTGCATACTTGGGATTGATTGAATCGGAACGGCGAACCGCTTGTCACAGCGATTACCTTTCGGAAACCTAAAGTATTTAATGCCACTGTCTTTAATTTTCCTTTTGGTATTTGGACATCCAAAGACAGAACAGTTATTGGGCATTTCAGATGAAATAGCAAGATAATACCACGTACTGTACTGAGGGTAACTGAGCTGGGTCAGTGCGGTCATAGCGTTGTCTGTTGACTTTTTAGCGTGAGTCGTCGATAATTAAATTCTTGGCTTTCATAAGTGGGTCCTGTGTAGGCAGGCATTACTTCTAGGTTCTTTTCAAAATCCCTAAATCTCTGAACATACCCTTTCACTTGTTTTTGCTACATCTCCTTCAAATCTTTTTCCGTAACTTTCACCCTCCCTAACACTTGTTTCATAGTGCCATGAGATTTCCCTCCTTTAAAATCTTTTGCTCATAGATTTCCCTGAATGACAACCCCGGCAGTTATTTGGACTACATTTTAATTCCACTCCATTCTCCATGTCTGATGAGAACATCAGCAAAAAAAGTTTTTTTTTAATTCATTATTATTGTTCGTTATATTTATAGTATCCATGATTCTAGGTTTACAATTTCTTTAGACAAACACTGACGCATGTTACTCATAAAAAATATTTGATTTTTAGAGTAAGTAATACAACTCGAAAAAACATACCCTCTCAAAACAAACAAATATGTATTTTCTCTCCGTGAATGTTAGTGTCTGCATAAGTCTGCTTGATTAGTTTACAGTTCATATAAATAAAAAAATAAATAAAAAACCAACACGTTTTGAAGAACAAACCAGCTGATAACTGGAATATGGTGTTATCATAGTCAAATGAAAACATGGTAATTTGAAAATCTCTATAGGCGATTGAATAATTACTGAGGTTTATAATATATATATATATATATATATATATATATATATATATATATATATATATGCAGATGTACCACAGAGAAAATATAACCAATGTTTTATTTATTTTTAGTATATCTGCATATGTATATTATATATATATATATATATATATATATATATATATATATATACATATATATATATATATATATATATATATATATATATATATATATATATACTGCATATATATATACACACACACACACACATATATATATATATATATATATATATATATATATATATATATATATATATATTTATATATATATATAGTAACAAGCGTAATAAGAATTGTAGCAAAATAGAACTCTGGACGCCGGGGGGACGGAGGGGAGGAGAGAGAGAGAGAGAGAGAGAGAGAGAGAGAGAGAGAGAGAGAGAGAGAGAGAGAGAGAGATTATTCTCAAGGATATATGCAAACCACAAGACTAAGATCAATATTTTATTCGTTAATTTTCTGTTCATAATGACCTTACACATGTACTTATATCATTAATACTTTTTTTTCTGTAACTCATCATGAGTTCTTCAGGACCTTGTTATTAAAGTATTATACAGTAAATATGTTCATGAGAACGAAAAGCGACAAAAAGATCTGAATGAAGAAGTCTAGTAAAACAAATATTAATCATGTAAAGAACATGAACTGAATTATTTTTAGTTCTATTATTTATCATTATTCTGAGTTTAATTGTCCCTCGTCTAGACTCGAAATGTTGGTCTTTCAGGGTAAATTTTGAGCTTGCTAATTTGAAAATATTTTTCATTACTTGGGGTGCTAAGATATTAAAACTGGATTTTCGATTAAAAAAACTATTTTTCTCTATAATTTCAAATATTAAAAAATCATCTAGTAAAAAATTATTGACTTGAAAGCTTACGATTTCTAAGGTTAAGAAATAATACGCTTTTGTCTTGAAAAATTAGTATTTCAAGTTGAAATTTGTCATGTTAACAACTTTTTCGCAATCAAATAATTAAAATCAAACTTGATTTTTGTCTTCGAAGTTAAAAATATTAATTTTCTTTAAACAATTATTTTAAAGACTGAAAACCTTACTTTCTTCAAAATGTTGAGATCAAGTTTTAAATATTCAAACGTATTTTTATGAGAACTATTTTAATTTAAAATGTCTGATGTTTTCAGTAAAATTTCTCTGAAAACTATTTCAGGTTACAATTTCAAATGTTTTCAGGAACATTTTTATGGGAGCCTTACCTCTGAAAACTATTTCATGTTATAATTTCAGATGTTTTCAGTAACACTTTTATAGAAGCTTTTTCAAGTCCGAACTTCGAATGTTTTCAGAAGACCTTGGCAGTCTAGAACATTTTATCTCTTTCCCTTTTCCGTCTGCGAAGTTGGGGCGTCAAAAACAGTTGCCTTGTTTTGAAGGACCGCCGGAATTTCGTAATTTCCGGACACTTATCTCAGATAAGCCCTCAAGTATATAATTATCTCATTTTCCGCGACAGAGCTCAGCTCTTCTCGTGTTAGTTATTTCCGAGGAAAATGAATAAACTAAATAGACAAATAAATAAATTAAAATCGAAGTGAGGGCTCCATTGTCTTTTACATCAGAAACTGATTAGGGTAAGTAGATTGTAAGTACATTTTTTTTTTTTCTTTTTCGAGGCTGTTTATATTTGATAGGAAATCGTTCTAGTTCTGCTTGCTGCATGCAAAGCTTATCAATTCGATCAATTTCTTTGAAACAGCTACAGTTGGCAAATATTTTCAGGAAGCTATATTTTTTGTGCTTAAATGGAAAGTTTGTTTTCTTTCGTTCAGAACTGCCAAGGTCAATTTATTCTTGTTTAATGAAAAAATCTTTACTTTGCATGCTTATAATACAGGGAACACAGGTCATAATATCAATTCAATTTTAACAGTACCTTAGTCTTAAGAGCTGTAGGAAACAATATCAAATAATATCGAAAAACCTAAGTACACGGTGCAGTTTAAGACTAAAGAAAGAAATACCTGGTTAAAAAAAAAAAGAGAGATTTAATCTCGTTTACAGTTATGGAAGTATATATATACAATTTTCCCCTATAATTGTGTTATCATTACAAACATCATTTACCACTGAAACACAAGTGCACGACATCGTCACATCTCTTCTCAGTATAACAAAATTAGTCAAACGCAATGCTCCTTACCTTTCACATTTCATTTACGGTTTGTTTACGCACGATTATCACAAAGTTCTCATCCAGCTTTCATTCACAAATTGGTATTAATATTGTATTAACTGGTTGCTATACCAGCGCCTTGTTATGCAAGGAAGGCTCGTTTTCACAACAGGAAAATTTTACTTGTAACTGAACAAATGCAAATGGAATTTTAAAGTGATTACGTCATCCCTTATTGGGGAAATGTCCGGTCATACCAACATAAAAAAAAAAAAAAAAAAACAGAAACGAACGTGTATGCTACATGTTGCCTTTGTATCATTGTATTCCGTTCTTCACTGTCTCCTCCCTTCGCGAATGTTATAACGTTTACTTGAAGCTGATGGATTTACAATTGGGGGAAGGCAACAAGGAATCTTGGTTGAAATTTTTTTTCGTTATTTTTATTTTTTATATCAAAGGGTTTTTATAGTTTATTCATTATTTGCTTTGTTCTTTGATGCCCATCTTGACCCGTTTCTGCTTTGTTTATTTTGTCAAATCTTCAGATTTTGTTTATTTTGTCAAATCTTCATATTTATGATCATTACACCCGATATTTACGCAAGTATATTTTCCCGACTTTTGGAAATTTCTTGACTTTCGTTGAGTTTTCCTTGTTAGCAATCATTCATAATTTACACCAGTTTTGATTTCCAACATTCCTAATGTTTTAAAACAACATTCCCATACAGCTAATTAATGACACCGCCGAAAGGACAATGGTTTCTTTAAATACATTATAATTTATTTAAAGACGAAGGGCGAAGAGATCGATGATATGAAGAACAATCCACTACACGAACACACTTCCAACGGGAATGGCAATATTGATTATTCCGTTCGATTCCATTCTTCATAAATACGATGGGGGACTCTAAAGAGAACGTAACCATAATTATTCTGCTTCACGACAGCATTTGTTTTATGAAATTTGTTCGTTTTTTAAATTTTTTTTACATCTACCAGAATGATTTAATATTTCTCCAAAGTAGCAATGAATTTTCTTTTGGTTTCTCAAGGTCTCCCAACTAAAGCAAAGATTTTCTTATATATATACAGTATATATATATACTGTATATATATATTTTATATATATATATTTATATATATTGATATATATACCCTATATATATTATATATATACTGATATATATACCCCTATAATAATATATATATATATATATATATATATATATATATATATATATATATATATATATATATATGTATGTATGTATGTATGTTTCGTTATATACTTTTCCATTAGACATTTCCTCCTTACGTTTAAAATTTCCTTTTTTCTGATATATATATATATATATATATATATATATATATATATATATATATATATATATATATATATATATATATATATATATATATAGTTTCGTTATATACTTTTCCATTAGACATTTCATCCGTACATTTAAAATTTCCATTTTCTTTATCTAGAGCTTAATGGTTTCTGCAGAGACAAACAATTCTTTGTAATACGAGGTAAAAAAAAATTCTAGATCGAAATATCCCTCCGAAAAAAATTTTTTTTCTATCAACTTTTACCCAAACACCAAATTCTCCTCTTACTTTATTTTTCATACTAATAAATTTTAAACTTTAAAAGCTTTCAAATCCTTATACGCTGTAACTAATGCTTATTTGAAACTAAACAAGAAATCTGAAATCTTAAAACCATTTCTAATCTTCCCTTTAAACTATCGTGATTATATTTCAGTTGTGAAAACGAGCCAACCGGACATGCTTATCACAAGAACTCCATATCGACCAAAGCACTTATCGGCTCTTAAGAAATTACTCGATAAACCTTTTAGTGTGTAGATCTTACTAAAATATATCGTCAGTACCTATCTCTATGTTATGTTCCTTCTTCGAATAATACAAAATATATTTCACAGTGTCCTCTGTTACTCTATCCTACGAAATGAGGGCAGTTTGTGATTACCAAACTTTCCATGGGTTCGCGAACTAAGTTCTAGAAATGAAATGGAAATGAATTACAATGATCTTCGTTACGCCAGGATTTTATGTTAAAAAATCCTGTATTCACTGTAGCTTGGATGCGTATGGAATTAGTTTATATTACAAAATACACGTGTTGTATTCACTGACGTGTTGTATGCGTGCGTACAAGGTGATTTTCATGTAAAATATCTGTTGTATTTTTGGCTTGCTTTATGTGTATGCCTACATTTTACCGTATTTACTATAAAAATATTGTTGTATTTAATAACTCGTTGTATTCTTGCAAGGATATTTTATTAGGATTGTATTCACTGCAGCGCTACATGTGTCCTGGAAAATGTTATTGTATAAACTGTTGTATTAACTACCTTGTTATATGTGTACACGGAAATTTTACTGTTCAAAAAATTGTATTCACTGACGAGTTTGATAGGTGACAAAACATAACAATAGTATTCACTGGTGAGCACAAGAACATTTTAACTGGTAAAATGGCTATCGTTGCATTCACTGACGGCATGTAAGTGTAAATGGACATCCTATTGTAAAACAACTGTTTTCACTGATGTATTCTATGTTCGTTAAACATTTTACTGTAAAAGCTTAGTCATATGTGTACAAGAAACTCCTACTGTAAGAAATAAGACATTAGAATTCGCTGACGCACAATATGTTTACAAAAGCAGTAAAAAAAAATATTTGAATTATCTGACTACGCAAAAAAAAAAAAAAAAAAACATACAAAAACGAACTCTAACACAAACGACTGGAGGGTAAAAGAAATTCCTCCTGAAAATTTCATGTTACCCAAGTCCTCCTGCCCGGACCAAAACCGACTTGGAATCGATAAACGTTCTCCCGGGAATTGCTAGTTCATACTAGATCACTGACTTCGGCTAGAGCGATTCCCATAATTCCCAAGTCCCGAGACATTCATAAGCAAGTATACAAATATGTACAAATATATATATATATATATATATATATATATATATATATATATGTATATATAATGTAAATATATTATCTATATATATATGTATATATTATGCGTTTAATTGGTAACTATTTTAAAAACGTTACCAACTTTCCAGTCTAACTTTCATTCTCAAGAATGCATGAACCTTAGCAAAAGCTTATGAAAGGCCTTTATTGACTATGAACACAACTGACACAGTTTAAGACAACACAGTCACATAAGTTTTTATTTTCATAAAATGTAATCTTTATCACTATAATCATCCTTATCATTACAATTATTATAATTATCATCTTTATTAACTCTTGGTCAATCAGGATATAGTACATATTCATATACAGTATATATACAACATCAGTATAAGTCTTTGGAGAGTAAAGAAGAGGTGATCCTCAGTGGGTATGAGGAGGATGATAAGGAAAGGTAAGAAATAGGTATAAAAGATGAGGAAGAAGGAACGGGGACAGGAAACAAAATAAAAGAGATGATCCTCAGTGGACATGAGGAGGATGGTAAGGAAAGATAAGAAATGGGTATAAAGGATGAGGAAGAAGGAATATGGACAGGAAATAAAATATCGGAGGATGATAAGAAAACATTAGAGAATAAGCTTAAAAGAGGAGGAAGACGGAATAGGTGCACAAAATAAAATAATGGCGGAGATAGGAAAACATTTATCAGACAGTATTCAACATAGGCTTCCTAATATCATTTAAGGGAGAATGCAATGGAGAGGCCTCCAGGCTCCTGCTTTTGGTGGGCACGGCAACATCCGGCCGGTCGTCGTCCGGCCTCACGATGTCGAGTTCCGGCTCGGAGCCGGACGGTCTTCGGTTCCTGATGGGCCGGGCGAATCCCGCCTGGATCTGCTGGAAGAGTTGCCAGAGCTTCTCGCTCTTCGGGGATGGGCTGAGGAGCCTGCGAAAAAGGGAGGAAAATTTGCTCAGAATGGTGATGATGCCTACGAGGGACTTTTTTTTTTTTTTTTTTTTTTTTTTTTTTTACTGAGTGATGCTCGTTCTAATCTTGAGTCTTTTCTGTCTTCGGACTTCTTTTACTTCATCTTGTTCTTTCTTTCTTCAGACTTGTATAATTTTGCTTTGCTTAATGTTACTTGAGGTTGTTGATTTCCAGAGAAATATTCTTGAATTTATGAGTAAAAGATCAGTTGTATAGAGACGTAAAAAATTCTGAAGGTATGAGTAGTCTGGAAACTCCTTGAAACTATTAATTCCTTGCATTGCTTTCATAATTAAATCTTCTAGGGTTCGTGCTCAAGACTTTTTACAGAATATTAAAGCCAAAATTTATTGTCTAACATAATATCACTTCAAAAGAGTTTATCGTCTAGGACAGCCCAATGGACAGAAGGTTCGTTATGGTTTCTGTAGTTCGAAGAACCTTCTTCATTTTTTCCCTATTCGGATTAAAGGTTTACAGAAAAAAAATGTTATTGTATATACATACAGTTCTGATAAATGCAACCAGATCATATTTTTGAAACATCAATATGCTGCCAAGCATGCAACTACAGGTATGCTTAACATTAACTCAAGCGTTCTCAACGTGTGTCCAGCATACACAAGGACGAACCATAACTTTTCCAGAGCGACTGATCCAAGTTCTTGAACATTTCCAGCTGGGAAAGGACTTTACAGATGTAACACAATATAGTGACTCTTGATCATTATCACTAAAGGTAGATTAGACTATCATTATCATTATTATCATATTTATGCTGCTGCTGTTGTCATTCCTTTCCTTTCGGTCAGTACATTATGCAGTTATGGAGGAGGATTTTTCAAGCAAACAATTCATCTCAACACCCTCAAACATTCTTACCTCATTCGTTCATACTTCATAGTAAATAAAGGCGAATTAGCCCAGCAGTCTTTTAATATATCTCAAATTGCTTCCAAAGACTCCCTTCTTTTTCTCCCACACCTGCATATACCCTGCTATCATCCTTGCTTTGCCTATCCTGTGATTCAGCTTATATATATATATATATATATATATATATATATATATATATATATATATATATATATATATATATATATATATATATAGTTATTTGATGTGGTAGGTCGCTACAACTAGTGAGAATAACTGCGTGGATTTGGCAACCTTATCCCAGGCTAATGCTTTATGAAGCCACATCCTCTAAGGGAAAACGAGTATGATAAAAATAAAGTATGCATGCATGTGTGTATGTAACTAATAATACGCATAATGTTTGTAAGTGAATATTGCTACGGGAAATCTCATTATACCGAATATCGTTGTTATATCAGCGCCCAGTATATTTGGATTGATAATAACCGTGGATCCAAATGATTTATGAATATACAATATGAACACTTTTCTGGCCTTCACTTACAATTGATAAGTTGTGCAAGTAAATGTTCTTGATATATTTCGTGTAATAATTTCAGTACCTGGAGATTCCAAATGAGGGTATAATCATGTAACTAAAATATTCATTGTGTAATGTGTAACTGCAAGCAACAGACTAATATCAGCCTCTGATAAAGAAGCATCTGACTCAACTGATGTTCATGGCATCCTTGAGACATACACTGATGATAAGAATATGTACACGGTTGCGTTCTCTGGAGCATCGATAAATAAAAGGTTTACTCTAGACGCGTTTTGCATGTGAAGCATATTTCATTTAAATATTGTAATTTTATAATACATTGTCCTTTTTTTGGCCTTTAAATCAAATGCTAAATACATGGCACTTTAGAATATCAGGCACATAATCTACAAAAGGAATAACAATTTTCGCAAGGGTTGTTGTCGTTTAAGATTAAGCTGGCGTTATGCTAGCACGGGCTCTTGCTCATAAAGATGCCCGTAAAGAGAAATGCTATCTATGTAAATAATCTTTGGAATTAAGAGGAAAATAATGGCAACTAAATTCTGTTTATTCCTAAATTCTTTCACTAAGTCCGATGATACTCTATACAAGTAATTTGAATCATCCTTAATCATAACACAAAACAAATCTACGATTATATATCTATAGTACTTCACTACTGAGGAACACAGGGGCTGGTGGCATTAGATATATCACACGAAGAAACATCAGTATTTAGGGGGAAAACTGGAACTGATTTGACCATGGGCGAATTAGCTCTCAGTCCTTTGTCGGTCAAGGCTAGAAAAGGGATCCACTGCATCTAATATTACTTCGGGTTTAGGGTCTTCCTGACTGGACGAATGACATATATCTGGCTAAAAATGAGTACTTGGTTACGCAACGCTTACACTCGTACGGGGGCCTACAGAGGAGTCACTTCGTTAAATAAGAATCCCAGGGGTGAAGTTCGTAGTTTTTTGTCCACTGATGAAGAAATACAAGAAATAGAATGAAATAAGGGTAGGAAGACAGAACATAAAGAAGAGCAGTCGTAGGGGTAAGAAGGGAGGAGGAGGAGGAGGAGGAGGAGGAGGAGGAGGAGGAACTTTCAAGGTGGTTTAAGGTCACCTTTTTCATAAAAATGCCCACGAGAAAGGTATTTTAATGCCATATCGAGCTCAGGGCTGGAAAGAAAACAACGGCAAAGATGAGGAACAGGAAAGAACAGGACTGATAACAGAGGAAACGGAAGATTAGCCGTTTAAAAGAGAGAAAAGACAACTGCAATAAGCTCTTCGGCCACTCTTTGGAATCAGTTAAGAAACAGGACCTTTGGTAAGTTCGACGTGAAGGTGGAATGTTTAACGTGCACTCGCTGTCTAAAAGGGATGAGAACAAAAATCTTAATATATATCTTACTTGTAATTAATAAGAAGTTGCGTTTGATTTTAATACAGGAAGATAGCTTGTAATTTTTTGGGAGGTTGTTAGTCTACCTTATCCTCAGAATGGTTGCAACCACGAGGGAACCTGTTGATTGTAAAGAGACGGGACAATATGCTTCTTCTATCTTGAACCAGATAGAAGATGAATTGACAAGAATGGAAGAATTGAATGAGAACGTAAATAAGTACTGAAAAAATTCAATTAATATAAACAGAGCATTTTTTCAATGTTTTTATTCGATTGCAGTAAGATACTTGTCATTAAAAACAAGTCTGGTATATCACACTTCTATACTACTGAAAAAGACACATACGTTGTACGATCAAAGATACGCACACGTACATGTACACGCATACACACACACACACAACTACACACAAACACACACACATACACACAGACATACACATACACACAGACATATATATACATATATATATATATATATATATGTATATATATATATATATATATATATATATATATATATATATATATATATATATATATATATATATATATATATATATATATATATATATAATGAACACACACACGTATATCTGCGTGCGCGCATGAGTGAATTTGAGTGGGTTGGTGATGGTAAAAGTGCATGTATGTATGTTTTGTCGGAATCCTCGTCTGACATTTAGAAACGCTAAATATACCTTGATCTCAAGGACACTATTTCTCCAGTTTCAACCAGCCATGCCTTAGTAACAGCATCTCTTATTTGTGAAGGTTCTGTTTGATATAAATAACGCTCTAGGAATTTTTTCGAATATATCAATATATATATATATATATATATATATATATATATATATATATATATATATACATATATATATATATACATACATACATATATATTGAGAGAGAGAGAGAGAGAGAGAGAGAGAGAGAGAGAGAGAGAGAGAGAGAGAGAGAGATTTTTTCTCGTTTCAAAAGACGGGACTTCACGGACAATGAGTTGTTTTGCAAGACCGAAACCAAGAAACAGACAAAGAGAGAGAGAGAGAGAGAGAGAGAGAGAGAGAGAGAGAGAGAGAGAGAGAGAGAGAGAGAGAGAGAAGAATCAGTCGGTTTGTCCTTGGCTTTTTCTTGACTGATCCAGAGTTGGACATCACAACTCTGATTCACAGGTATGGCAGTGACATGATCAAGCACATATGAAGCTTTTATGAAAATACCGACCTTACTAAAAATCATTTTCTTCCCTCTTCGCATTGGCCATTTGTACTGTATAACTTGAAAAGCGAAATGATGAACACCAACGTGTTTTTAATCCTTCTGATCCAAATATGTTTCTCGCAGGCAACTGTAGAAACATATCTAGCTTTAAAACCGCGGAGAGAGGGAAGTGTTGCAGTGCTTGTAAGTCTCATGGTAATCTATTCCACCCTTTAGCAAGCAGTCAGCTTGAAAAGGCTTGAAGAATGTAAAAAAAAAATAAAAAATAAAAAAAAATAAATAAAAGGCTTGGCTTCCCCTACCTCTATTCCATTCCCCCTTTTACGCGTAGATCTAAAATTATATTTCTCTGACGGAAAGATGGTGAGATATATTCGTGATTAAAGTCATCCACTTTTAATTCTAATTCGTTGCTGCTATTTTAGGCGTCTAACGTCATCTTTCATTACAGTGCCTTTTTTTTTTAACGAGGAATATGAGTGTCATATTCAGTTATAGTATTAGCGAAGCGAACATTAAGAAGTAATGGTACCAGGAAGTAATACCAAGTGAAACCTGGGAATATGTTGGAATATCTTTCTCTTTATAAAATTACGCAGAGACTTAAAATAACTACCCGGTAACCTGGCAACTCAACTCAGGTTTGCAGCTCGAGTTGACAGTTAGTATATTATGGATTTTTCTATATTTAGCTCGTTCTATTTTCGCTCTTCTTTTCTTTAATATTGACTGACGATTCCAGCTAGAGAGCCGGGTAAAAGCTGCTCTTTTTACATTATTAACTCCTTTGAACGAATCAGGGGTGGGGGGGGAAGAGGTATTTCAAGTCAGTAATGCGCGCACATAGATGCAGTATCTATATACACTGAAAACATGTAGACAGTGT
>NC_089754.1:36082383-36094883 GCF_040412425.1 Macrobrachium rosenbergii | reverse complement strand
CACTGGAGCGAAGCCCGTCCCTTTCCAAGGTCGACGCAAAAAGGAAAAATAAAGCTTCCATTTCAACATGGGTCTGACCATCAGATGGCGCATTTCATACTTCATCTAACGTCGCGGTCCCTGGGGAGTGTCACTTCGTATCAGCAAATTCAATTTGAGCCCTTGTAATCCATTAGCGTGCTCGGGATCTCTTGTATAAAGTGATAGTGTACTAGCTAATCCCCCCTCCCCCGCCCAAACACATATTCAGATTTTAAAAAAAATTGTTAAAACTGATGAAGTGTGATGGATGAGATGGTTTTTTAAAAACTGGAAAACCAGTTAGGGAGGGAAAGTTGATTTTTGTCATAAATTTCATCAAGTTAGGGGGGGAAAAGTTTGTTTATTTCATAGATTTCATAAAGTTTAGGGGGAAAAGTTAATTCATTTCATCAGTTAATTTATTTCATAAATTTCATAAAGTCAGGGAAGAATAGTTAATTTGTCATACGTTTCATGAAATTCGGGAGGAAAAGTTAATTTCTCTCATCAGTTTCATAAAGTTAGGGAGGAAAAGTTAATTTATAAATTTCATCAATTTCTTAAAGTTGGGGAGGAAAAGTCAATTCGTTTCATAAATTTCATAAAGTTAACGAGGAAAAGTTAATCTATTCCATAAATTTCATAGTCAGGGTGGAAAATTTAATTCATTTCATAATTTCATAAATGTAAGAAAAGTTAATTTATTTTATATTTTTCATAAAGTTAGGGAGAAGAAGCTAATTTAAGTCATAAATTCCATAAAATTACATAGTTTGACAAATGGAAAGTTACCAGCAAAGTCTTACGGACAAAATAGTTTGAGGAATGCAGAAGACAGGTTTGGAATGTGATGACCTTAAGTTACTGAAGTAACGGGTTGCTTTGTCTTGTGTGCTTCAGACGTCTTTTTAATTTAAAAAAAAAAAGTCGATGAGGTATCATGTTGCTAAATGTTTCATGCGTTTCACTACGATTTCATAAAATATCAAAGTGATTTAGCTTGGTGTTTTACTCTTTAAATTTAAACAACGTTCATAGAGCCAAAACTAAAAAATAATAAAAAAAAACACTGAAGGGTAATACAGAATCATAAAACTATCTTCGACTTCCTTCCCAACATATTAAATCCTAATGCTGAACATTTGCTATCCAAATGCAGAGAGGGTCCTTATAAACCTCTTCTAAAGAGAGAGAGAGAGAGAGAGAGAGAGAGAGAGAGAGAGAGAGAGAGAGAGATTAATTATCATCAATAAAATATTTACGAATATCCATCTCTTTTCAATCGACGCGTCACCGAATCCATATGGGTACAAGACACGAGGGTCTCTCGAGCTGAGCTTAGGAGAGCATCATCATATGCCACTGATGAGATGTCATTCACTGAACGCGCGTCGAATGAAGAAATGGATTCTAGATACGGTAGAAAATTGATTACGATGTCCGTAGGGTTCCTACTATGTAATGAGTGGCTTCTTAGAAGTAGTTAATCAAGAGGATGAATGTAAAGAGTGATATGTTGGGAAACAATATGAGGACTAAAAACTGCAAGATGCAATTATATAAACGTAGTTGTATAAACACAAATATATATTGCAAGATTCACTGTTTGGGAAACATGCAATATTTTAACTGCAAGATATAGTTATATCAACGTAGATACATAAACACACAAATACATCTTGCAAGATTCACTGCTTGGGGAATATGCAGTATTTTAACTGCAAGATATAATCATATAAACATAGTTATATGAACACAAATATATCTTGCAAGATTCAATGCTCTGAGAATATGCAATATTTTAACTGCACCACAATCATGTAAACGTAGAAATATAAACTCTTAGACAAATATATAATGCAAGGTTAACTGCTTGAGGAATATGCAATAATATTTTCTCGAAAACTTACGACAATAAATAGTTATCATTTAATGACGGGTACCAAGAGTGCAATCAAATAGGTACGTTACGTACTTCCAAGAAGAGACACGGGTAACTCCTGGAGAACCATATGAAAGTTTATCAAAATCTTCGGCAGCCTCAATCAGATGTCTTACCAAGGTACTTAGGAATAGTACAGCCTCTCGCACAAAGAAGAATCATGCAACTTCACGCCACAGCACCACAGTCTTGTAAAGACCTCTGCAGTACCACAGGAATCAAGGTGCCATCTTTCAATGCTTTACAAAAATTCATGGCTTAAGGGCAGTTGTAGACTAGCGTGTATGTACTAAAAATTATTCAGAGATCAAAGATTAAACTGACTTCAGAACTCTGAATTTCCCTACAGAATCTGCTATCAGTATGCACAAATTATACATACATACATGCACACACATACAACATATAATCACGCCTGTTAACGTTAACATGCAAACACTCATGTACAGAAGTATTTACCCTGTGTTTACGTTTAGATTTAATTCTTGCACTTGTGTATACGTTTCTGTTTTTGTTTGCATTTCAACAAGCGCAAGCATAAAGACAAACGCATTCTGACTCACGTAGAAAAACGAACGGTTAAAAAACGTTTCTCCTATGCAAATAAATTAGTCACTACAAGTGCGCGGTAACAAGAGACGCCTCGTGTGTGCGCCCACGTATGAATATTCATGAGACCAATGAAGCCGTTGTTCTGACAAGTGTTGGAAAAGCAGCGGTGCTGTTGTTTTTGTTGTTGTTGTTGTTTTTGTTGCTGGTGCATTGTTGTTTTTATTGTTGCTTTGTTGTTGTTTTTGTTGCTGCTGTTGTTTTGTTGTTGTTTTTATTGTTGTTGAGGGTGGGGTTAAAGCGAGCTCGAACCAAAGTCTTTTTATTCCTATGTTCTATCTGCTTTCTCTCTCTCTCTCTCTCTCTCTCTCTCTCTCTCTCTCTCATTATTCAAAATCAAGCTTTATTCATATACTAGTTATCCAAACAACTAGTATACATATATTTGATAATAATAAATATAAATATTGGTAAAATGGTTAAGAATCGGGATAGACAGTGACACCACTGGAAATCATCCCACTTATCAGTGAGTAAATGAACTAGCTATCGGTTTTGGCAAAGCTTATAAGAGCTTGACTCTTATAACCTAACTTCCCCAAACTTGAGCACTCGTCTTCGGTTATGAGGTCAACCTTGGGTATAATTTTCATACATATTCACTCGGAATTTTTTTTTTGAGTAACGCGTGTATAAGATAGATGAATAATAATAATAATAATAATAATAATAATAATAATAATAATAATAATAATAATAATAATAATAATAAATTAAAGCCACAGTAGTGTTAAAAATATTTATGTACAAAGTTAAAAACAAAAATGGAGAGCCTTTCAGACACTACTTACTCTGTATCCCTCATCAGTCCTACGAAGTAGTAGCTGAAAGTCTCTCCTTTTCGTTTTTAACTTTGTACATAAACATTTTTAACACTACTGTGGCTTTTAATTCTCTATATTATAGCCTCGTTACGGGGTCGTCTTGTTCTACAATAATAATAATAATAATAAGAATAATAATAATAATAATAATAATAATAATAATAATAATAATAATAATAATAATAAACAACTTTATTTCAGCATAAGCCATATACATTAATAATTAGGAATACAAATACATAAAAAAACATATATGTAAATAGTTAAAGCATGGCAATATTAAATAAAACTTGCAATATCAAGTTACCTCTAGAAACCTGACAAAACATTGAAGGTATTTATATCCTTACGACAATTTATTCATTTAAAAAGTACAACACATAAAAAAAATCATTCTGATTAAGAAACAAATATACATGTCTGGGCATAACATAATCCCACTAGTGGGGATATAATAATAATAATAATAATAATAAATAATAATAATAATAATAATAATAACGAAGAGAATAACAACCCACACAGCACATACATGTTCCAGCTGCTCACCCCTGTAAACCCTTTTTTACCAAAATGTGATAATTTGTTGCCAAATATAAAAAGAATGTTAAAATTTTGTCACCAAGTCTACGGTAATGGTGTGCATGCTTTCAGTTCTATTATTCATAACAAATGAAACTCGATTGGATGTTGAATAAGATACTTTCCTATCTTTCCCAAAATCTAATCATGAGGCCCACGTTTTGGTATTATTTTCACTTATATACACACAAATTTTTGGATAATCTTGCTAACAAACTAACAGACAAACTAACAAAGAAACCTACAGATAAACTAACCTAAACAAAGATATAAACTCTTTGGCAAAAGTGATAAGTCTGTGACCTTTACCTATAATAACATTTAAAGGTCAAAAATGATCAAGTTAATTATTTGGAATTGAGGACTGAAATTACCAATGTGGTTTACCGGCAAAGGAATGTGACCATGACTCTGACTTTTAAACGTCGAATACGGTAATCGTAATTATGTTAAAATTGCCTATAAAATTATAGTAGTACAAAATTATGACACAAATATGCACCAAGCTATGTACCAAGCTATTAAGAATTGAAGCTCAATTATTAGATAATTGCTATTATAATATATTAGTATTCAAAAGACTTCCAAACTTTGTGACGTACACGTTTTTAACTTGACCGTCGATTACTAAAAGTTATTGCTAAATTGCCTTTTAAATTGTCTAGTACAAAATAACGGCATAGATATGTACCTAGTTATTAAGAATTGGAGCCTAACTGTCATGTAATTGATATTTTATTTTATAAGTATGGAAAACTAATGATTGGAGTTTGATGAAATTTGTGTGAAAACATTCGTTTCTAAAATCTTTGACCTAGACCCTTTTAACTTGACCTTCGTCGATAACTAATAAAAGTTGATTAAGCTGACAAGGTCCCACAACGAATGTTTTCACACAAATTTCATCAAACTCCAATCATTAGTTTCCAGACAGACAAAAGGACGGAGAGACATTTAGTATGAAATGAAGACATAAAGGAATCCTAGAAGATGATAGAGCAACAACGCCCAAAATAAATGCAAAGTCACGAAGACAAGAAAAAAAATTAGAATAAAATAAAAATAAATCAAACAACTTAATAAAAAAAAGCATTAATTCAAAGACTTATATTATAAAATGGTTCCCATATCTTGACAACCCTTTACCTTCAAACCCCGTAACATATCAGCTCACTTCTCTCTCTCTCTCTCATATGAGGCTATAAGTCAGTAGTCTATTCTTAGAGAATTAGAGTGCGTAGCTGGGCAGAGGAACCCTTGTATAGGTGGAGGGGTGAAGGTAGGACTCCCCTACAAAGATCCCCTGGGAATAAAGCGTCCTACAGTATTCCATGTAGAATGAGGAGGAGGAGGAGTTGGAGGAAGAAGAAGAAGCCAGGGAAAAGAGAAAAGGTAGAGGGAAAGAAGTTAAGGAGGGAAAAGGGAAGAAAGAGAAAAAAGAGAGTGAGAAAGGGAGGAACTAAAAGGATTAAGAAAAGAGAGGGAAAAGAGAGGGTAATTAGGAATAGCACCGGGAGAAGTAGAAAGGAGGATGGTAGGAAGAGGAACGGCAAAATGAGGATGAGGAAAAGGAAGAGAAAAAGAAACGAAGGAGGATAGGAATAATGAGAAGGAATTTGAGAGGAGAATGAGAAGCAAAAAAAAAAAAGGTGAACAAAAGAAGGAAGAAGATAGGAAGAGAAAAAAAGAGGCAGAGGAGTAGGAAAAGTAAAAGAAAGAGGAGTTAAAATGAGGAAATGGAAGAAAGGGGCTAAGTGAAGATGAGGAGAAAAAGAAGAGAAAGGAAGGAAGGGATGAAAAGGGATAAGAGAAGTAGGGGAACTCAGAACTAGAGGTCGGAGTGTCTTTGAAGGGCCTCCTTCAAGTGACACTTTGGAGAGCATCCCTTGTTAAGATATTTTTCTTTCTTTTTTTTTCTCTCTCTCTCTCTGCTTCATCGATTGACTGACTGCCCTTCTCTCTCTCTCTCTCTCTTTCTCTCTCTCTCTCGTCTTCTCAATCAAACTCTCACTCTCATTAAATGGATTATAGTTTTAGTCTATCCATTTTCTCTCTCTCTCTCTCTCTCTCTCTCTCTCTCTCTATATATATATATATATATATATATATATATATATATTATATATATCTATATATATATACAGTATATATATATATATATATATATATATATATATATATATATATATATATATATATATATATATATATATATATATACATTCACACACACACACACAATAATATATATATATATATATATATATATATATATATAAATAAAAAAGGAGGCTAGAAGATAGTCTGATGAAAGTGTTAATTTCAAAGTCTCGGGAGAAATGAGTGGTGGAAATCCACGAAAGTGCCCGAAGAAGTGTTTAAATGGAAACGTGAGAGTTCGCACAGAAAAAAATATGAAGTTGCTTAAAGTGTGCATAGTAATGAACTTTGTGTAGGCATATGAAGACACTAATGGCATGGAAGCTTTCTTGAATTAAGGTTCGTCTTAGGTTTTCCAGTTGAAAGATGAATTTAGTAAGACCGTTGTCTTCATCTCCTTTTGGGAAAATCATCATGAGATATATATGTGTGAGTATATAAATTATATATATATATATATATATATATATATATATATATATATATATATATATATATATATATATATATATATATATATATATATATATGTATATATAATATAAATATATACAGTATATAATATATATATATATATATATATATATATATATATATATATATATATATATATATATATATATATATATATATATATATATATATATAATGTGCATATATATATATATATATATATATATATATATATACATATATATATATTTATATATGTATATATATATATATATATATATATATATATATATATATATATATATATATATATATATATATATATATATATATTTATATATGCATTATACGCTCACACAAACACACACACACATATAATATATACATATGTATATTACATATATATCTTTTCTCTCTCCCAATTTCTCCCTAAATTAATAGCAACTGAGTTACATTGTTACTGAAAAATTTGGTCAAGGCTGTTTGCACGCAGTATCTGATAAAAAGAGGATTATGAAGTCATAACACGGTTATTTACAGTATTTATGATTCGACGCAATCAAGTCCTTTTTGCTCAATATTTGTCTTTTCTTGAAGCTCATACATATACTATATGTGATGAGCCTTTGCATATTCATACTTTTAATTCTTTTGTTTTCCCCAAAACCAAAACACACACCTACATGACAAAAGAGGATTTTCACGACAACTTCACTGCGTGAGTGACATTGGGAGATATACTGTTATATTTTTCCCCAAACCTTTTGGATCTGATTCTTCCCAATACGAAAAAAAATTGAAGTAAATATTTTTCTCTTTTTCCATTGAAAGAGTTTGAACACTTATGACTGACTAGTTCGAGACAATAGGAATAGTCTCTCTGTCTTTAGGTCGGTTGCTGTAAGAACTGGAATATAAAATATAGGCAAAAGGCAAAGTGCTGGGACCAATAAGGTCATTCAGCGCTGGAAGGGAAACTGAGAGTTACGGAGTTTTTAAATATATAACAGGAGGAAAACCTCGCAGTTGCACTATGAAAATACTGTTAAGAGAGGGTGGAAAGTAAGATGGAAGAAAGAGAATCTGAAAGGAGATATAGTAAAATGAACGAAAGGGGTTGCAGCTAGGGGCCGAAGGGACGCTGCAAAGAGCCCTAGATAATGCCTACAGTGCACCGCGTAAGGTGCACTAATGACACTACCCTCCAATAGTATATTTTTACCTTTGTTTAAAAAATTACCATTTTCGTGGTCGTTGCCTTCTAATTTTTTTTTTTTTTTTTTTTGCCAACGACAAGAACTTTTACCAGGAATTTCCTAAATAACGTTTTCCTGGGATGAAGGCTGACCAATTTGAAGCAATTCATTTGCAGCCAGTTACTACGGAGTTATTCACTTAATTAACCCTATTATCCAGAACAATTAAGCGATGGTAGCTGGGCAGTAATTGCATAATTTGATCCCAACTTGTAAATTTCAATGAGTGGACGACAAGCACTTAACTGGCAAATATTAAGTGTATTGGAACTCGGATCAAGGTTACATATAATTGCAGGTCAAGGTTACATATAACTGCTCGTCAATGTTACATATAATTGCAGGTTAAGGTTGCATATAATTGTAAGTCAATGTTACACGTAACTGCAGGTCAAGGTTACATACAATTGCTGGTCAATGTTACATATAATTGCAGGTCAAGGTTACATATAATTGTAGGTCAAGGTTACATATAATTGCAGGTCAAGATTACAATTAGTTGCAGGTTAAGGTTACATATAATTGTAAGTCAATGTTACAATTTAGTTGTAGGTCAAGGTTACATATAATCACAGGTCAAGGTTACATAAAATTGCAGGTCAAGGTTATATAGCCTATAATTGCAAGTCAAAGTTACATATAACTGCAGGTCAAGGTTACATATAATTGTAGGTCAAGGTTACATATAATTGTTCAAAGGATCAGTGTTTGCTGAGTATAGCTGTAGTCGTTATTATTGTTGTTGTTATTATTATCATTATTATTATTATTATTATTATTATTATTACTTAGAAGGCTTGTTCCATATGAGTAGAAGATGAACCCTATTCATATGGAACAAGCCCACAAGGGCCATTGATTTGAAAATCAATCTTCCATAGAATATGGTGTTCACTGGAAAGGAGTTACAGAAGGTATTAGGAAGTGGAGGAAGAGATCAGCTATTAGAAAGCAAAAATAAATGAAAAAAATAATGAATAAATAAATAAAAATGTAGGTAAATTATTAAAATACATATTTTTGTATTAATGTTATGGCAATGATAATGAATACACCTGACTTCAGTATGAAAAACTGTAACAACTGTAGGGAAATGAGAATGAGGAATGAGAACCGCAGCAATAAAACTGACGTGGAGGAAATAAAAAAAATAAAATGAACAACCAAGAGTGGACGAAATTCCATGAAAAAAATATGTAGTGCTTCATGGAATAAACACGGCTTAAAGAATTTCCTAAGAAAGTTTCCGTGCTTTCTGGGTTCACCTCACAGGTAATGCTGTCGACTAAGTTCGAAAGATGAAACCCAATACAAATTTTTCCTAAAGAAAAAAGGAAAACAAAATCTAACTGAAGAAAGATGTAACCCAGTATAAATTTTTCCTTAATAAAAAAGAAAAAACCTCATTGAAAAAGTCTGTTAGCTTGGTAACTCACGAACGGGGGAACGGAATTTGTAGAAACTCAGCAATAAATATTGTAGTAGGAATTACAGGTTTTTTTTTCATGGAAACTGTTTTAACACTGAGTCTATTTCTGTTAAAAGTGAGTCTTGTCAAGAGGATGGTCAAACGAATAATTCTGTCCAATTTCATAAAATTCTCTTCGACAATTTTTAAGATGTAGTGCTAACAAACAAAAACAAACAGCTTCATAACCACCTACATATTTAAATGTCCTTTTTGAAGTCACAGTCTCTACTGAGTACGCATGTTTAATCCTTCACTAGCGTACTTCTTTCTTTTCCTTTTCTTTTTCCAACATTCTTCGCCACTGCTCCCATTTCCAAAATCTTTTATCTTTGTCATCATTCTCTCTCCTCATTCCTCCGCCTCCTCCTCCCCTTCCTCCACCTCCCCTTCCTCTTCCTCCTCCTCCTTACTCAGCTAAGCCTCGAAGGCTGATCCTCGCTCGCAAGGGAATCACCTTCAGCGAAGAGTAGGACTTGTAATGCAGAGCACGAATTAGTCTTATCCCCAAAAGTTCCTGGTAAGAAATACCTAAAATATCTCAAATATTAAACATTAAAGATTGATGAAGGTCGCAGCGAATATTCTCATATGCTAGAGAAAATATTGCGGTAAATATTTGAAGACCGAAATGTTTTCTGAAACTACATACACACACACACACACACACACACACACACACACACATATATATATATATATATATATATATATATATATATATATACAGAGAGAGAGAGAGAGAGAGAGAGAGAGAGAGAGAGAGAGAGAGAGAGAGAGAGAGAGAGAGGGTGTGGTTCGTGGTTACTAAAGAAAGCTGCCGACGTCATCATCCTTTGAGGTAACGCAAAGGAGAAATCAGTTATCCTAACAATAACGATTCCGATGCTAATCAGTTCCCTCATCTTTACAAAAAGCTTTTTAATAACAAAGTATAGCCATCAAAGTGATACAGATCCTTCACGTTCAGAAAAATCCACCCGAAGAAGAGGAAGAAGCCCCAACCATTTATCTTTTTCCTGATGTGAGACGCGTCTTCCCATTAACGGCTGGCTTGAGAGAGTCTTTCCGTGTATCTCATATCTAATGACCAGACTTTTCTGCTACTTTTTGTTGCATCTGACGAGAACAGAAAAAATACAAAAATAGTTGTTTTAATAACAAAAATATGGCTTCAAAATAGTTGATTTTAAGTGTTCCAGTGTAATTACGACTTCAGGAAAAATTTTAAGTGTTCCAGTGTAATTATTGACTGAAGAACAGAAAATATGGCTTCGGGAAAATAGTTGTGGATTTTAAGTGTTCCAGTGTAATTATTGACTGACGAGAACAGAAAATATGGCTTCGGGAAAATTTTTAAGTGTTCCAGTGTAATTATTGACTGACGAGAACAGAAAATATGGCTTCGGGAAAATAGTTGTGGATTTTAAGTGTTCCAGTGTAATTATTGAACGAGAACAGAAAATATGGCTGGGAAAATAGTTGTGATTTTAAGTGTTCCAGTCTTATTGACTGACGAGAACAGAAAATATGGCTTCGGGAAAATAGTTGTGGAAGTGTTCCAGTTAATTATTGACTGACGAGAACAGAAAATATGGCTTGTTGCTTTTAAGTGTTCCAGTGTAATTATTGACTGACGAGAACAGAAAATATGGCTTCGGGAAAATAGTTGTGGATTTTAAGTGTTTCAGTGTAATTACTGACTGACGAAAAAGAAAATATGGCTTCGGGAAAATAGTTGTGGATTTTAAGTGTTCCAGTGTAATTACTGACTGAGAACAGAAAATATGGCTTCGGAAAATAGTTGTGGATTTTAAGTGTTCCAGTGTAATTATTGACTGACGAGAAAGAAAATATGGCTTCGGGAAAATTTGTGGATTTTAAGTGTTCCAGTGTAATTATTGACTGACGAGAACAGAAAATATGGCTTCGGGAAAATAGTTGTGGATTTTAAGTGTTCCAGTGTAATTACTGACTGACGAGAACAGAAAATATGGCTTCGGGAAAATAGTTGTGGATTTTAAGTGTTCCAGTGTAATTATTGACTGACGAGAACAGAAAATATGGCTTCAAAAATAGAGAACAGAAAAAATGGCTGGATTTTAAGTGTTCCAGTGTAATTATTGACTGACGAGAACAGAAAATATGGCTTCGGGAAAATAGTTGTGGATTTTAAGTGTTCCAGTGTAATTATTGACTGACGAGAACAGAAAATATGGCTTCGGGAAAATAGTTGTGGATTTTAAGTGTTCCAGTGTAATTATTGACTGACGAGAACAGAAAATATGGCTTCGGGAAAATAGTTGTGGATTTTAAGTGTTCCAGTGTAATTATTGACTGACGAGAACAGAAAATATGGCTTCAGGAAAATAGTTGTGGATTTTAAGTGTTCCAGTGTAATTATTGACTGACGAGAACAGAAAATATGGCTTCGGGAAAATAGTTTTATGCCAGGATTTTACGAGAACAGTGTTCCAGTGTAATTATTGACTGACGAGAACAGAAAATATGGCTTCGGGAAAATAGTTGTGGATTTTAAGTGTTTCAGTGTAATTACCGACTGACGAAAAAAGAAAATATGGCTTCGGGAAAATAGTTGCGGATTTTAAGTGTTCCAGTGTAATTACTGACTGACGAGAACAGAAAATATGGCTTCGGGAAAATAGTTGTGGATTTTAAGTGTTCCAGTGTAATTATTGACTGACGAGAACAGAAAATATGGCTTCGGGAAAATAGTTGTGGATTTTAAGTGTTCCAGTGTAATTATTGACTGACGAGAACAGAAAATATGGCTTCGGGAAAATAGTTGTTTTTAAGTGTTCCAGTGTAATTATTGACTGACGAGAACAGAAAATATGGCTTCGAAAATAGTTGTGGATTTTAAGTGTTCCAGTGTAATTATTGACTGACGAGAACAGAAAATATGGCTTCGGGAAAATAGTTGTGGATTTTAAGTGTTCCAGTGTAATTATTGACTGACGAGAACAGAAAATATGGCTTCCCAGTGTAATTATTGACTGACGAGAACAGAAAATATGGCTTCAGGAAAATAGTTGTGGATTTTAAGTGTTCCAGTGTAATTACTGACTGGACGAGAACAGAAAATATGGCTTCGGGAAAATAGTTGTGGATTTTAAGTGTTCCAGTGTAATTATTGACTGACGAGAACAGAAAATATGGCTTCG
>NC_089754.1:36057383-36077383 GCF_040412425.1 Macrobrachium rosenbergii | reverse complement strand
AGTTGTGTCAGAATAAGGAGATTTACAGCAAAACCAGCTGAGGACGAATCACTTAATGGTACTCTAAACTCTACGTGTGCGGAGATGTTTGTTCTGCTCTTCTTTGCGCTGTATTGTACACCTTCCCCGTCACCTCAGCGGAGTTCAAATCTATTTCAGAGCCAACTCAGTTCATTAGGGAAGCTAATCGGGTCGTCTACTGTCAACTTACATTCTCCGGAAGTCTTTAATTAAGCGCCTGTCACAAATTAAGTTGTGTAATGATAAGGCTAGGCATATTTTTTTAGAAGAATGGTAAGCCCTGTTAACGGATAAAACTTAGCATAAGGTGAATAAAAAAAAAATTACCAGATGTTTTGATGAATGAACCGTTATTTTTTGTAAAGATACGTAATCATTAGCCTTAATAATTATTTCCCAATTTTTAAAGATGTCTGACGAAAAGAAGTCAAAAGTTCTAGCGCAATATAAAAAAAAATAATTTTCGTTTTGAATCGCAAACCCAGTCTACGTTCATTGAAAACATGAATTATTTTTTCAAAATTAGGAAGAAGGAACAGCAAAACTCAGTCTTTCTGTGTAAGTCAAAATGGAGAGAAAAAAAAAAAAGAACCTACAATCTCCACGAATAACGCAAAATGGCTTTCATTTGTTGTGCCCACCACAAGTGCGCAACAAATGAGAATGCGCTTAGGCGAGTGGGTCTAGCTTCTGCGCATTACTGCATTACGCACTTGACTGTGAGGGTGATTATACAACGATGCGCAAATACACGAGAACAGGTATCAGTGTCCACGCAACCTCATTCATTAATCTGCTAAGTCAGTCTCCTTCAACTTTTCTCTTATTTGCTCAAGAATGTTCGAGCGGAAGGGAATGCGATAAGTACGTCTCATATTCCTCAGACAGTCCATTACACCAAGAAGAGTCTCTCTCTCTCTCTCTCTCTCTCCAGTTCGTTCTTCCCCCGTTCTTCGTGAAGTCATACTTTGTTCTCTGGTTCATCTCCAACACTCCACTAGCTCCCCGCCCCAACACACCCAGAAACCCGCCCCCCCCCCAATCATCCAAGCCGAGTGACTCATGCAGATTCATGTGCAATCATGAGTCTGTTCTTTTCTTTACCCATCTACGTCTCTGAGTATACGTCATTGCTCAATAAGATTGCCCAATTCATTCTCTCTCTCTCTCTCTCTCTCTCTCTCTGCTTGTCCGACAAGATTTATATATATATTTTTCTTTCTCTTTATCTTTCAATTAAATGTCAAATGATGAGGTTTTAGGTTTCTGTAAAAGAAAACTATTGTGCCGTCGGAACGTTTTTCTGTCTGCACTTTTTCTGCCCGTCCTCAGATCTTAAAAACTACTGAGGCTAGAGGACTGCAAGTTGGTATGTTGATCATCCACCCTCCAATCATCAAGAATATCAAATTGCAGCCCTCTAGCCTCAGCAGCTTTTATTTTATTGAACGTTAAAGTTAGCCATAATCGTGCTCCTAGCAACGATATAGGATAGGCCACCACCGTGACGTGGTTAAAGATTCATGGGCCGCGGCTCATACAGCAATATACCGAGACCAACGAAAGATAGATCTATTTTCGGTAGCCGTGATTATACGCTCTATTCATTCTACACCCTTTCTCTCTGGCTTTCAATTCGATGAAAATAATGGGCGTTTTTTCTCTGTTTTACTCCTTAATTGACAAATAATTATGCCACATTTGCCATGCTTTGTCAACACCTGATGCAATCAATGTCTTTGAGTTATTGCTTAATGAAGAATCTATCAAGTCTCTCTCTCTCTCTCTCTCTCTCTCTCTCTCTCTCTCTCTCTCTCATTTGCAATGATGTACTACTGTATAGTATTCTCTCTCTCTCTCTCTCTACTTTACAATAATGTACTACTGCATGGTATTCTCTCTCTCTCTCTCTTTGCAATTATATACTAATGTATAGTAATTTACGAAATGCCGGATTGATGTTGGTGAAGCTTAGGTATTCAATTTATAATTTTAAAAAAATGTTTACTTAAGTAAATTTCATTTCCTAAAATGTAACATTACCAAATTCTATGACTAAAAAGCCCAACGGCCTTAATTTAAATGGACGCCGAAGTAATTCGCCGACCGCCTAAAAGGCAAAGCGTCCACAAAATGGAGACCATTCCGAAACGGTAAAAAGGGAAGTTGAAAATTACACAGGAATTCAGATGTGTTTGACATTTAGGGAAAACTTTTTTTTATTTATCTATCTTTAAAGGCATTCGTGGACTTCAGAGTGTCTCTTTAAATGCTGTGCTATTCAGGTGTTTCCCGGAAACCCGTGAAATATCCTACACACGAAACAATATGAAGTACTAATTAGTATGCGTGTGAGCTTGTAAAAAGAGAGAGAGAGAGAGAGAGAGAGAGAGAGAGAGAGAGAGAGAGAGAGAGAGAGAGAGAGAGAGAGAGGCCAGTAAACTATCCCAAAATCGGTGCACATTAAAGTTGTCTGAATTAAAGGTATCTGAATTACGCCCCCCGCTGAGGATGATATATATACCAAGAATTTATTCTAAAATAAAAAAAAATGAGAATACTAGGCCGTTCTAACTATTTTCCCTGAAATTAATTTCACAGACTACATAATACCAAGTTATGCATTGCAGAACAATATGAAAACTTTTGAGAATATACAAACATTTACATGCATATTTACTGTATATATAAACGCATTTGAGTTGGGTCTCTATATCCGTCGACTTGCAAGAGTTCAATAAAGAAGGATTGAAACGTATCCCGAAATAGGGGGAGCAAGCTTGTACCAAACTGGATATTTAGTGTTTAATTTGCATCACTTTCCTTCGGCCTCAGCCATTAAACAAATCTTACCCAACCGGAAATTTTATTTGGGAGTTATTGAATAATTCTCTCTCATTTCCTCCCCTGCTTCCGGGGATCCAGAATACATTTCAGTGGAAAGACTTAAATTTTGGACGCATCAAAGAAAATCAGAAAAGAAATCTAATAGTTTGTTAAGCATAGTTTGTAATGGCGGAATAAACATTAAAATGTCAGCGTCAAAATTATTTTATTTTATTAACCATAGCTGAGAGTTCAAACATGTGTGAAGAATAATGGACACTGCAGGGAATATCGTTTATAAGTACATGTATATGCATATGTACATGTACATGTATGTGCAGAGGCAATAAATTAGATAAAACTAAATGAGAAATATACTGTACATAGAACTCAAACTAAAATTGAAAGAAATCGAGAAAACTGGCGAAAAAAAAAAAAAAAAAAAAAAAAAAAAAAAAAAAATATATATATATATATATATATATATATATATATATATATATATATATATATATATATATATATATATATATATATATATATATATATATATATATATAACTGCTCATGAAGGTGACCTTTGAAAGATTGGGTCAGCTGTTCGAGGGTCCATTTTTGTCTATACACAGCATATAGGAAAATGCTGAACCATTCGCATACCACAAGAAGTCGCAGAGCCCCTTGGTGATAAGACACGAGATCGAAAATGCAGTTTCAGCTTAGAACTTTCTAGAAGGTGAACCGATTATAAATCCGGTTTTGAAGAAAGCATTCAAGTGAGTACGTGAGTATGTGTGTGACCCGTACCCCGTGACACCTTAGAGTACAGAGGGCGTGTCTTTGTCGTACATTGAACTTGGAGATGTCATGTGAGTGCGTTCATGTGTGCATTGCATAATGAATAAAATGGGAGTGATCATGGACGGAGGGGGCATTGCGATCCGTTATCGGTATAATTTAGCATGTGTCTGTGAAAAAAAGGAGCAGCACACGTGGAGGCTGTGTCCCAGAGGATTTTTGTGAAGTACAACTCATAAACATTTTAGATCTTTTTTTCAGACTCTGGAAAAACTCTATCCATGTTGCAGTGAAATCTTGTGGTTATGCATTGGTATTTTTGTGAATTTGGTTTTTAATATAACGCTGTTCTTTACAGGTATTCCTTCCTCCTTCCTTCACGTTCCTTTTCAAGGAAGGGAGTGGTATGACATTTTGAAATGACCTGATTCTATTAATTGACCTGTTTATGATTTGACTGACAGATGAGTTATTTCTGTATTTTCCTTAAATAATTGGGTGTTTATGATTTTGGACCTTATTTCCTTAGAAGAATTTTTTGTAGTTATGTTGAATCATTCGTTTTCATTCTTCGTAATCTTTTACGAAGTTATTTTTCGTTATTTTTTGTCCATAAAAGTTTAGTTCTGTACTTAGTATCTCATTCCAGTAGTCCTTAGAATTTAGTTAGGGAAAGGTATAACTTATGATGTCGGCTCACGCTACACGCTATCACTCAATATCTCGGGAAAAGCGAGATACCAACCTCTGTTCTTAAAAGGGAGATTTAAATAAAGTATAGGCTTCAGAATTGGCTTATTACTTATATATATATATATATATATATATATATATATATATATATATATATATATATATACATACATATACATATATATATTATATACATGCATGTATATGTGTGTATACATAAATGACAAATGAAAGAAAAATTAACGAGAAATATACAATAACTCGAACTTAAACCCAAACAAATCGAGAAAACTGGCACGGACAAAAAGAAGAGAATGCGTGATTGTTCCAAAAGACTTTTCGTACGTAATTCAGTGCAGAATTAAAAAAATCTCCCTATTCTAATGAATCAAGAGGAAAACAACAAAGGCAAATTGCAGGTTTAAAACAGGGAAGAATTTTGAAAAGGATACGACCATCAGACTTACGCAGGAATTAAAGATGGAAGTCCCTCAAAAGAACTAAGAGAGAAAAGAGATTAGGAGCAAAGGAAAGAGAGAGAGAGAGAGAGAGAGAGAGAGAGAGAGAGAGAGAGAGAGAGAGAGAGAGAGAGAGAGAAGGAAGGGGAAAAATGCACAGTGGGAATATCCCTGTCGTTCAGACTCGATGCAAAAAATCTTTGGTCCTCCCAGGTAAAAGGGGAAAAAATGATGACCCCTTGATAAAAGGGGAAAAAAGGCAAGGAAAAGAAAATAAAGAAAGAAAAAAGAAAAATGATAGGGGAAATATATGTCATCCTCGAACGAAAAAAGACAAGGCAATATAACGAGAATATCCTTCCATTAAAAAAATATGTATTTATATGGCAAGGAGACTAAAAAACGAGAGAGAGAGAGAGAGAGAGAGAGAGAGAGAGAGAGAGAGAGAGAGAGAGAAACCATGAAAATCCAATCGTCCACATGCAGCGTTGCCACTTCTGTGAAATATTCCAGGCAATAAAAGAAAATTAAGGTCGTGACACTGAAAAGTCTGACAGAATTCTATTTCCTGGTAACAGTTAGTCTCTCTCTCTCTCTCTCTCTCGTCTGCCGAAAGCTGATTGTTAATATAAGTGAATGTTTTTCACGTCTTCTAAGCACGACATAGATAAGAAATCGAAAACTTTGATGGGAGATATCTCCCTTTCCAACGCATTTACTTGTACGGCGTTTACACTGACATCTTCACGCGATGCGAATCGCTACTCTTATATATAGAAGTTGCCTGGAGACACGCGTATCAAAATGCCACTTTTATATATAGAAGTCACCTGGAGACACGTGTATCTATCTTGAGAGCAGCGCCGTAAAAATTGAAGTTTTCAACACCGGTCTAACTGAAGACAGTCTTAATTAACGCTGTAAGTTTGGTTGGGTACCTAATATCTCCCCCACCCCCTATTTCCTTTCCTATGCCCCTTCATTTATTTATTCATTATCGATGTTTCATGTGCTTTACTGTACTTAATTTCGTGAGCTTTTAGCATCCAGCATCTTAGTACTTTTTCCCTTCAGTCGAAAGTAAATTAAGACGCGTCAGAGCATTCATAACTAATTACTAACAACGTTTCAAAGCCTCTCTCTCTCTTCTCGAGGTTATTTTTGAATTTCATACATGCCGTAGGATTAAGGTGCTAACTCTCCTCTCACGTTTGTGATCAATAGGTACATTGGATTATTATTATTATTATTATTATTATTATTATTATTATTATTGAAGAGATCCACAGTGGTGTAAGTGTAAATATATATATTAAAATATATATACAAACGAGAGCTTTCGAGAACCCGCTCGATTCTCCTTTTCAATCCCCATTTTCTCGAAAGCTCTCGTTTGCAAATATATTTTTAATGTATATTTACACTTACACCACTGCGGATTTCTTCACCATTTTGGTGACTCGTGCTATTATGAGATCTTTGTGGATTATTATTATTATTATTATTATTATTATTATTATTATTATTATTATTATTATTTTAGAAAGCATGCGTTAAATTGCTTCACACCCAGGAATCGATTGCGTCACTTAACTTAAGAGGAAACATTCGTGTTGTCCAGAAGTCTGTAGCCGGCAAACTAACAAACACGGACGAAATAACGAAATCGAGTTCAATTACAGGAGGCCACAACACCTCGGGAGACCTCATAAAGGGTAATTTTAAGGCCGCTGTTTCACAATTGCGCCTCCCCGGCTCTCAAATGACACCAGATCCTCGATTCTCCTCAGGGGATCCAAAAAGCGTTCCATTAACCCCGCGAGCCGGGACGATGACCCGAAATCCCTCTCAGGAACAAGGTTTCTGTGACACTGGAAGGTGACACTACATTGCGTTGGGGGAAATAATTTGCTGATGTTATGGGGTGGAACTCAATATACAATTTAGGTCAAAGGCCAAGCGCTAGGACCGATGAGGTCTTTCAGCGCTGATAGGGAAATTGACAGTAAAGAAGGTTTGAAAGGAGTAACAGGAGGGAAACCTGCGCAGTTGCACTATGAAACAATTTTTAGGAGAGGATGGAAAGTAAGACGGAGGAGGGAGATTTTATCGGATAGAATCTGGTTAGGCAAAAGGTTACGGTGATGATGTGACTCGTTTTTGTGGTAATCATAAAACAAACGGACTCAAATAATTCATGAAAGCATGAAATGCATTCACAGATAAAAGGAAAATAGTCAATCTCGTTCTGCTTTTTCATCATAAACTCTGAACGATTTTACCAAGAGTGCGAAAATGACAGGACCAAATATCAGACATATATTGTGAGGGGTGACAAAGATATCTCTTTAACTTTAAAGCCAAGCTTTGGACCTCTCTCCCTTGCTCTGTTCTCCATGACTCTTATTACCGTCCATTTTTCAAAAAGCTAGTGTCTCTTACTGCAGGGTTAAGCCCCAAATATTGTCCTTTCCGTTACCTTTCATGTTTCCTTGGCCTTAGAATAACTATAAATGCGCTTGGTATTCATCTCGTGTGGCCTTTACATCTAAAAAAAAAAAATGCTATGAACATTTAATTTCCTAGCTCATTGTAAATTAATTTATTCATACTCTAGCGGTTTATAATGCAGTGCAGATTAAGCACGTCTGGGACGTGAAGCGTAATTTGGCCCCACTTTACAGAAATTATACAGCTTTAAATAAAATAACAAAAGACTCGATAGTATTCGGATTACATAACGAATGAGAGCAGAGGTACAGATTTCACGTTAACTTTCTTATGCGTAAATTGCAATTAGTGGAAATGTGTAATAAACTGGCAGATAGATCGTTCTTGTTATGAGGTCTTTTTCTATCATAAAAGATACTCTTTTCAAATACTTTCTCCTTGTTGCTTTTGTTCACCGAGCAAACATTATCAGAATATTCTTGAACTCCGAAATGGCGCGTGTATGTATGTGTATATATATGTATATATACTGTATATATGTTATGTGTGCTTTATATATATATATATATATATATATATATATATATATATATATATATATATATATATATACATAAATATATAAATATAAACACACATTTATATTATATATATATACAGTATATATATATACTGTATATATACAATATATACATAAATATATATATATATATATATATATATATATATATATATATATATATATATATATATAACCATAAATAAGTAAAATAATGCTTGCAGGGAATAGTAAACAGTAAGTGCCTAAAGCAAATTCTAATCCCAGACTTGGCTCAGTCCATACCCGACGGAACAAGGCCACGCAACCTACATCCGGTTTCCCGAGCCCTCCAAAAAACGCCTCCGTGGCCCCCGTACCGAAAGGCGGAATTGCCTAGCGATGGAAGTTCCTGCGTTAATCTCCCGAAGTTTTACGGGTCTGATGATAATACTGGTGGCTCTTAGGCAGTGGGATGTATTTTCATTAGGGTCTCTCTCTCTCTCTCTCTCTCTCTCTCTGTATTATGAAATACTATTATAGGTTTTAATTGTATTTCTTTCATTTGGAAGTTTGTTCGAGTAGATATTTTCTCTTTTTTGCGTTTATGACGCCCGCCCCCACCCAATCTCTCTCTCTTTTTCTGCAGGTCATAAATTAATGTTATAAGTCTTAATTGTCTTTCTTCGTCTGAAGTTCGTTCGATTCTGTATTTTCTACTTGTGCGTTTATGACCTTTCTCTCTCTCTCTCTCTCTCTGTTATAGACTATGGTTTTAGGTGTTAATTGTCCTTTATCGTCTAGCGTTTCATTCGATTCTATATTTCTTGTTTTTGCGTTTATGACCTTTCTCTCTCTCTCTCTCTCTCGTATGAACTACTGTTGTAGGTTTTAACTGTCTTTTTTTCAGCTTGCAAACTTGTTGGATTCTATATTTTCAGTTGTTCCGTTCACGACCTTCTCTCTCTCTCTCTCTCTCTCTCTCTCTCTCTCTCTCTCTCTCTCTCTCTCTCATGAAGTTTAAACTCACCTAATTTCACCGGCAATAAAAAGCCTTTGACTGATGCGCGTGTCACATGATTTATGAAAAGGGAAATATGGCGGTGAAGTCATCAATTCCTGATTAGTCAGAAGTTGTCTCAGTGAGAATCGTCCGGAAAAATAAATTTGCTCGAATTGGTAGAGAAGACTGGAGTCCACCGAACGAAAGGTTTTGAAATCAAATGAGTGATATTTGCGGCAACACGATTCGTTATATGATGATATCAGCCATCTGATGATGAAATGATGGAGGCGTTTGGAAGCAAAACTTTATTTTCTGAAGAATGTGTTGCGCAGTCCCCTGTTCAAACCAGTGACTTGCGTTTGGGTGTATACTTAATATAACACTCGTCTTGATGGATGGTGTGGTGAAATTATAGTTCGGGAAGAAAGATGTGTTTCATGGTGCAGATAATTAAAGAAGGGGTTAGTTTGCGCTATCTGTAACAGTTTTCTAATTCTCATTCTAAGTGATTTATGGCTGATGGTATATTTTACATAAACAGTGGCCGCTCCAGGAACAAGAGCACGTGCTGGCATAGATCCAGTCTTGAACAGAAAAACTGAAAATATAGAATCTGACGAATTTGCAAGCTGAAAAAAAAAAAAAAATTATAATCTGTAAAATATAAACTTGCTATTGTCTTAAGGATGAGGTGATAAAATTATAATAAATGATTTTTGAAATGTTTTAACTGAAATCTTACAAATATCTATCATGAATACTAAGAAAACAGACTCGTTTGTCCTTTGCATCTGCCTTTAGCGAGGCCGTAAATACTTGAAAATAAAAAAAGTTAATAAATAAAACTTATCGTTAGTCTGTTTAATAAAATGAGTAAAATTAAATGGTATATATGTATATATATATATATATATATATATATATATATATATATATATATATATATATATATATATATATATATATATATATATATATATATAATATTGAGAAAAAGATGAAAGAAACAGACAAGAGATTAGATGGGAGAAATTTTTTGACCTAAATGAAGGAGGGTTCGCTGTCAATCATCAGGTTTCAGGGCAGACTAATTAGGAAACTCTTTAGACTGTTATTTTCTGATGTAGGAGTTTCTCGAAGACACGTGAGAGAGAGAGAGAGAGAGAGAGAGAGAGAGAGAGAGAGAGAGAGAGAGAGAGAGAGAGATCTTAGGAGGCACGTTTGAGAAAAAGCGTGAAACTTTGCTTTCTTTTGGCGCATGAGAGAGAGAGAGAGAGAGAGAGAGAGAGAGAGAGAGAGAGAGAGAGAGAGAGAGTAAGCATTTCATAAGGAAGGTTAATGTTCTGTGAAAGTTACAGTTAATGAAAGACTGAGGATATATATATATATATATATATATATATATATATATATATATATATATATATATATATATATATATATATATTTATTTATATTTATTTATATATATATATATATATATATATATAATAAAATATAAAAATATAATTTTGGAATTATGAGTAAAGTGCCGAATGCTGAATATTAGTGAGTGAACTAAATTATTTATATATATATATATATATATATATATATATATATATATATATATATATGTATGTATGTATGTATGTATATATATATATATATATATATATATGTATGTATGTATGAATATATATATATATATATATATATATATATATATATATATATATATATATATAAAATATAAAATATAAATATATAATGCTGAATATTAGTAAGTGAACCAAATTGTTATATTTGTTTTCTTTACATAAAGTCATATGATAAATATATATACAATATTCAACTGGACCCTGTGTAACAAAATAAAAATTAAGTCATGGTTTCAGTGGAAATGGATTTGAAATGGACAACATCTATATTGTGTGCAGAGTGCAGAAAGTAACAGAGGATTACACGTAACCGCAAAACTGCAAAAAAAAAGGGGGTAAGTAAAATAGAAATGGGGCTGAATACATAAAGTATTAAGTGGAGTTACATGTGACTGGAGATTAAAAGCTGTACTTCCCACTTAGATGATTTTGAAATTTATGAAACGCACGGACTAACACAGTGAAGAGAAGGATCCACAGTAATGTACTTGATTAGCGAGATGGAATAATTTGTAAAAATATATACATAGCTTATAGCTTTCGTCCATCCTTTTGTGGACTTGATCACTGAACTAAAAGATTTTAGTCTAGTGATCAAGTCCACAGAAGGATGGACGAAAGCTATAAGCTTTGTATATATTGTTACAAAAGCATTTCGCCTTGTTAATCTAGTATATTACTGTGGATCCTTCTGTACATAAATGAAAAGCACGATACAGTTTTTTATATTTCATAGTAAACTATATGAGGGTTGCAAGAACCCAGTAACCTTCATGAAATAATCATTCTATGAAAGCAACAAAAACCTATGCAGAGATATGAAAAATAGAAAAAATGTTTAGAGAACTGAAAAAAAAAAATTTTTCTTAACACCATTCATCCAGAGTTTGATGAAGTAAATAAAGAAAAAGAGTATTTTGGACATAACACATGGCTGGACGGGTATGATCGGGGAATAACTGCAACTTCAAAGAAGCTGGCGATTTAATAAATCTGTATTTGTGAATATTTGTTGTGCCTGAACCGGTTTGGTCTGGAAATAAATCCCGCTTCAAAGAACTCTCATGAATTAATGAAACGGACCGTGTGAGCATCAGGTATGGATGGATCAGTTAATTCTGGAAATGCCTGCCATGTGCTTCTTTTATCAATTGGGAAAAGTACTGTGATGCTTTATTTATTAATTGCAAAAGTACTACGATGCTTCATTTATTAATTGCGAAAAGCAATATGGTGCTTCATTCAGTAACTGCGAACAGTACCCCGATGCTTCATTTATTTGTACTGAAAATTGCTACGATGCTTCAAAAAATTTATAGTGGAAAATACTAAGATTCTTCACTTATTAATAGCGAAAATTACTACGAATGCTTCATTTATTAATTGTAAAAAGTGATGCGATACTCTACTTATTTATTGAGAAAAGTACTGCGATGCTTCTTTAATCAACTGCAAAAAGTATTGCAATGCGTCATTTATTGATTGTGAAATGTACTACGATGTTTCATTTATTAACTAACAAAAGTACTGCAATGCTTTATTTATTAATTGCACAATGCTTTATTTATTAACCGCAAAAAGTATTGCCATGCTATATTTATTAATCGCAAAATGTATATCGATGCCTCATTTATCAAATGCGGGAAGTATTACGCTGCCTCATTTATTAATCGGATCGGAACTGGTGCAGAACACTGAATTCTCTCTATGAAGAATCAGCAACTTTAAAGGTAATTTCAGGAGCGATGTGTATGTATGCGTGTGATTTCACACACGTATACATTGAATAAATATAAACACCAACAAAGAGAGAGAGAGAGAGAGAGAGAGAGAGAGAGAGTTCGTGCGCTAACCTGTAATGGTGCCAACGTAGAGAGCGTTTACAATAAAAGAAATACAAGAAAAGGTAAAAAATACAAATCAGTTGAGGAAAAACAAAACATGATAATACGAAAAATTAGTTCAGTGCCAGTAAACTTATGTAAAATATGAGAGAGAGAGAGAGAGAGAGAGAGAGAGAGAGAGAGAGAGAGAGAGAGAGAGAGAGAGAGAGAGAGAGAGAGATAAATGAATTAAGGGAAAGACAAAACATACGAGTAATAAAGAAATTGTTCAATAACCATAAACTTAAGTAAATTGTGTGTGTGTGTATGTGAGAGAGAGAGAGAGAGAGAGAGAGAGAGAGAGAGAGAGAGAGAGAGAAATGGATTAAGGGAAAGACAAAACATAATAAAAAAATCTTTAAATAACCATAAACTTGAGTAAATCGTGTGTGTGTGTGTGTGTGTGTGTGTGTAGAGAGAGAGAGAGAGAGAGAGAGAGAGAGAGAGAGAGAGAGAGAGAGAGAGAGAGAGAGAGAGAGTTAAGGGAAAGACAAAACATAATACAAAATGGTCAAATAGCCATATACTTCAGTAAGTAAATTGTGTCAGAGAGAGAGAGAGAGAGAGAGAGAGAGAGAGAGAGAGAGAGTAGTATTGACAAATGACCAGAAAAAGCCAGGAAACAAGGGGGTCAAGGAGAAGCTGTTCTTAAAAGCGTTGGACTTCTGGTTGCCTGACAAGGTTACGTCGGGATCTGGGGAAACAAATGGAGGAAGATATGAAACTCGAAACGGCCAGAATGGTGATGGATGTCATTGGGAAGGAAGGAGAAAACGCTTAGAGGGATACAAATGGGGCAGAGAGAAAGAGAGAGAGAGAGAGAGAGAGAGAGAGAGAGAGAGAGAGAGAGAGAGAGAGAGAGAGAGAGAGAAACATGATAATACATAAAAGTTTTTCAATACCACTAAACTTAAGTAAAATATGAGAGAGAGAGAGAGAGAGAGCAATGTTTTCAAACGAGCATTAATGCAAAACAATTGTTGACGAGAATACATACAGAGAGACAAAGACAGAAATAGAGTCAGACACACACATACAGAGAGAGAGAGAGAGAGAGCGAGCGCTAACACAGTCTTCAGCCGAACATTACGAAAATGTTTACGAGAACATATACAACGAGACAAAGATAGAGATAATCAGGCATCCATAATAAGAGAGAGAGAGAGAGAGAGAGAGAGAGAGAACGATGTACGGAAAGACTGACAGAGTAATGCTTTTATCTTTCAAAAGTCGATCGAAATCCTATTGGAAAAATCCGCGCAGCCTTTAAAGATGCAGGGTGCATTAGTGACAGAATTATCTGGGGACAGGAAAAAGTAAGAGACGCAAAAAAGAGTGAATTGAATCGAGATATAATCACATGAAATTATCCCCATAAATTCACAGAGGAGATACGAAAATGAAATAGCAATTTTTAAAGATCATTAAGATGACTAAATTGGCAATATTTTGTTTCCGGCGAGGGGACTCTGGCTTCGTGGAAAATGCATTTGTTGTGCACCAAATGCAATTGGACTTTGCATAAAACGGCGAATGTTAATAAGACTGCCTTAGAAGGCACAGAAAATTATATACTTTTAAAGTCGAACTGCATAATAAATATGGATTATGTCGAGAGAAGTTCGGAAATTATAACATCAAAAGGCGGAATATTTATAAAAGAAATTGGGTTATTAATCATATTCTTTCATTCCCAACTTACATACTTTTCAAGTCGACTTTTGAGATAATTAAGGATTATGTCAAGAGAGCTTCGGAAATTATAACATCAGATGATGTCATACTTAATAAAAAAATAGATTATTACTCATATCCTGTCATATCCAATTCAGAAAGGGAAGAAAAAGTTATTCGCAACGAGAGTAAATTTATCATAATATTTTTATCGTCGAAAACAGTCTGGCTTATTCTCGGAAGGAAAGATTAAAAGAGAAAAATGAGAATTTATATAAAATCCGAGATAACCATGCGTATTTGAGAGAGAGAGAGAGAGAGAGAGAGAGAGAGAGAGATATAATAATATCTTCCACCGAACATTAATACGAGGAATATATTTGGTAGAATACAAACAGAGACAAAAATATATATAGAGTCACACGCAGTTTGTGTTTGGGAGAGAGAGAGAGAGAGAGAGAGAGAGAGAGAGAGAGAGAGAGAGAGAGAGAGAGAACAATGTCTTCAATCGGAGTTTAAAATGAGATAAATGTTTAGGAGAGTACATACAAAGAGAGAGAGAGGGCTAACAGCATCCTCAAACGAACATTAATATGATAAAAATGTTTAGGAGAATACATACAGGCAGACAGAGATAGAGACAGTCAAACAGAGAGAGAGAGAGAGAGAGAGAGAGAGAGAGAGAGAGAGAGAGAGAGAGAGAGAGAGAGAAGATAATAATCTGGAGATGAGGCAAGAGGCGATGTCTGTGGTGGCGTTTGCTATTTCTGCTTTCGTATTGAGGCGCATCTGCAGCTGGTAGTCAGCTAGTTTCGTGAAGACGAAAAGTGACGAGTAAGAATATCAGTTGCTGGAGAGAGAGAGAGAGAGAGAGAGAGAGAGGTTGGGCGGGTTGGAAGGGAGTGAGTGAGATGTATTAGTTTCAGGAAAGCTAATGAGATGTTTCTCTTTCCAAACCCTTTAACATTATCTCTCTCTCTCTCTCTCTCTCTCTCTCTTGGTTGTGTGTGTGTGTGTGCGTGTGCGCGCGCGCACGCGTATATGTTTATGGTTCATTCCTCCTTCTCTTAGAACTTGGTTTCCATGACAGCTATCATTCCCTTTAAAAATGCTGATTTCCACAGTATTATTATTATTATTATTATTATTATTATTATTATTTAGGTTCTGCTTTCATACTGCTAAACCAAGCAACCACCTGCTGCTCCTTATCCGCGTCCTGTCGTTAACTTGGAAATTGCAAAATTTTTAGGGGGCAACCTCAGCACCTTCAAAGGTCATAAGATTGCGGGATTTGACTGTTGCTAGCAGGTAAAAAAGACAAACATAAAAACAAGCCTGCTTAAACGCAGGAGCTTCGAACAAATGCATTTTCGTATAGCTAAAATCTAAGTAGAATTAGTTCAAGTCTTTGGAGATGAATGAGACTGGTGTATATTTTTCTGAATGAAAGGTAAATAAAACGGACAGCCTCTTATCCTAATGTAACTCTAGACAGACGAAGAAAGTTACAGTCTGATCCAGCAGGAAAGGATAAAGGAGGAGGGAAGAGAGTTCCAAAGCTTGGAAGTACGGAAGCCTCCCTAACCGTTCACACATATGACTGTCACGTAGACATAACGTTATGTTGCTCATAATTCTAACGGTAAATATTGTTATAGAAGGAAAAATTGTCACTATAACGTACAATTTCTCCAGGTTGACAGCATTTTTTCCAGGGGTGGCGCTTTTAGTCCACGATAACTTTATTGGTTACTAAATTTAAAGATGTATGCATATACATACATACATTCATATATATATATATATATATATATATATATATATATATATATATATATATATATTACATATTGTATATATATAATACATAATGTACATATACGGTATATATATATATATATATATATATATATATATATATATATATATATATATATATATATATATATATATATATATATATATATATATATATATATATATATATATATATATATATATATATATATATATATATATTCATAATTTGTTACTCTACTTGAAGAGGCTAATATCTAAACAGTCAACAGAATTACAATTTTTCCTTCAAGATTTAACGTTCCAGAATCTTGTTACGAAAAAAATTAAATAGAAAAAACACATATTCAAGGATGGTAGCAGACCAATTTTTTCCAAACCCCCTTTTTTTTGATTGAGACGTGCGCTGGAAAGGAAACAATCAGGGGGACCCAACTGCTCGGCATTCTGGTGAGAAATAAGGATATCTGTATTCTAAAGAGAAACAAAGACGGCGGGATTTAGATGCTGGAAGCCAAATGGGTTCCTGCAAAACGACAGTGAACCGGGCCCACTCTGGTAAATCTATTCTGTAGATCGAACGTCTGATGGGCGGTACATCTTTGTTATGAGATCCAATTTGTTTACGAAAGAAAGGGAGGCGTTATTGCTAAGAAATCTAGTATAATTTCTAGTGGATTTTGCCGTCAGTGACGCTTCTCAGGGAGATGTTGTTCCTATAATAATGGAATATAAAATTAAGGCCAAGGGCCAAGCGCTGGGACCTATGAGGCCATTCAGCGCTGAAAGGGAGATGGAAATTAAGAGTAAAAGGTTTCCACTATGAAACAACTGTTAGGCGAGGATGGAAAGTAATATGGAAGAAAGAGAAAATGAACGGAGGTACAGTCAAAGGGATGAAATGGGCTGTAGCTATGGGCACGAAGGGACGCGGCAAAAACCTTAAAGTACTGCCTGCAGTGCACCGCGTGAGGTATACTGACGGAACTAACCCCCTACGGGAAAATTGTTCCCATAGATTGGGCAAAACTTGATGGGGGATTTATGTTCCCAGATGAAAGATCAATTCTGTTCGGTAAAACTATCAGTTTACAGGCAAAAAGGGGACCGTGTTTAGTACCAGCCCCTTGGGGATGAACGTAAAAAACATTAGTAAAAGACAGAAAATATAATTAAAAAAGAAAGTTAACAAAATGGCGGTAAATATTCCGTTCGGGGACTGACGGGAACCAGGCCGCGGCAGTAGCTTTCAGTTTTGCTAAATATATGTCTTCCCTCCCCTGGACATCAGTATCTTTCGGTGTTACAATCTTGCTTTTGAAGATAAACTTTATCTAACTAATTTTTCAATCCGCCCCTACCCCAATCCCAACCCCATAGCCCCCTCTACCTCGGAGAATGGATTATTCACTCGAGTTTACTTCATTATTCAAAACTGAAAGGCCTTCCAGTGGCATTTATACACATTTATACAAGATGTGTAGACCTGTCTCCTTACGTCAAGGTTGATATTAGAAGCATCATATTTGGACGTAGCAAACACCTTATGCCAACGAAGTGCATCTTCATTAGAAGCACCATATTTGGAGGTAGCAAACACCTTACGCCAATAAAGTGCTTCTTTATTAGAAGCATCATATTTGGAGGTAGCAAACACCTTATGCCAATAAAGCCAGTCTTTGTTGTGATATATTACAACGTGGCATTTCTCCCGTATATTTTAATAATAGAGTTTTCAGCCATTGATCTCCAGAATCAATTTCAAAAAGGTCGTTAACAATATTACTCCTAACAGCCTCTACATAATGTAAACAAAAATTCCAAAAGAATGCTAAAATATAACAACTATGATCTGCATTCCAAAGGCGAGAGGAGAAAATGAATTGCTAAAAATGACAAGTTAACAAAGATTACCAAGAAACTCGGATGCTTAATTCACTGTGATCTTCGAGGAAGTTACGTAACTGGATTACATCAGAGTTATTGGTTCCGCTCTATGGAGATCACGTAAGGAGAGAGAGAGAGAGAGAGAGAGAGAGAGAGAGAGAGAGAGAGAGAGAGAGAGAGAGAGAGAGAGAGAGAGAGAATGTTACGAGCTTTGTTGTCAGAGAAGACTTGGAAAATCAATTCAATTGCCTTTGTAGATTAATGAAAATATAAAATATACATTTTAGAAAAATTCAACCATCTTTACACGACTTTAACATCTTGAAATGAAATATATGCGAAACTTAGATGCACATTCAATACCATAACATATCGGTAATCTGTGAGAAAGATAATGGGGGCATTATTTAGGACTGCTTTTTCCTAACCCACCCTTCTCTCTCTCTTCTCTCTCTCTCTCTCTCATTTAACGTTTACTACAGTACGTGTGTATGCTTTGCTTTGTTCTATATATATATATATATATATATATATATATATATATAATATATATATATATATATATATATATATATATATTATATATATATTATATATATATATATATATATATATATATATATATATATATATATATAGTGTACATATGTATATATATATATATATCTATATCTATCTATATATATATATATATATGTGTGTGTGTGTGTTACATGTACATATGTAACCAGGTACCCGGCAGTTACTGTCTCACCCTAAAATGTTATCCCATTTATTTTATTTCCTTCCCTTCTATACCATCAGACATATCAATCCAGTATAGTACTGAAAAATGGCAATGCCATTAATAGTCTCTTTAAAACTGAAATGATCTGCAGCAATTATGTTTGTGTTTCGTCTTTACTCAAGCACTCGGCCATCTATCGCTTCTGATATGAAAATTACCATCTTTTAAAACAGGAAAGAAATTTCAGTCTGATATGAATAATTATGTAGACGTAAGTACTGAGGCAGCCACAAACAGCCAATTTACCTGAAGCACGTAGAGATATAGACTAAGGCCGCGACAGCCAGCAACCATTTACCTGAAGTACAGGTACAGTACTTCCTTCTATTCTGACAGAGCAAGAGAGAAAGGCATCAGATGACTCCTGAGCGGAAGAAGCAAGAGGTATGCAGGCTCGGTTGCCATGGCAACGGGATGTCAACACTGCCCCGGGACAGCGCTTCTTCCCACCTGTAGTAGTAGTAGTATCATTCCCTTCGGTTCGAGAGAATGGCAGGTATCAGAGATCTCCCCCTTTTCCAGGGAATTATACTTGGGCTATAAATAACAGCAGATTCGTCTTATTCTACAACCTCTGACATTTCGTTCTATGTTTAGTATATATGGCTCGTAAAGACTTCGGCATAACTATTAATCTGTTCGTAATGCGGAGTGATGACATCATTACGTAAGGTCAGAGTCCTTTGAAGGAGTCTTGGCTTTATTGCGAATGGTTAAGGGGTGGGGTGGGGGGAAGAGGGTGTTCTTACCTCCTGTCATTATTTCTGACCCATCTAGACAAGCGGGCTGAGACCGAGTGATTTCTTTGAATCATACGGCGAACTAAATGGCAAATTCGGCTATATATGAGGGCATTTTAAACAGACATTGTTGAACAAGGAAATATATACTGAAAGCACTCCCTTCGAGTAATAAAGAGATGGGAAAGGAAAACATCCAGATTAACTGTTGTGGAACTGCTGCATTTCTTAATATTGTTGCTGGTTAAAAAAAGTATATCTTAGTTTAACCAGACCACTGAGCTGATTAACAGCTCTCCTAGGGCTGGCCCGAAGGATTAGATTTATTTTTACGTGGCTAAGAACCAATTGGTTTCCTAGCAACGGGACCTACAGCTTATTGTGGAATCCGAACCACATTATAGCGAGAAATGAATTTCTATCACCAGAAACAATTTCCTCTTGTTCTTCACTTATTGTTGCTGGAAATGCCGATGACGCAACAAGCAATGAAATACCTTTCACTAGAAGACCACCACTGTCATTGTATCAAATCATTGGAGCTCTTCTTAACAGACATTATCAGACACCATGATCTCATAACCTTTCCTCAAAAGATTATATTGAATTACACTTATGACTTACTCAAATCAAGCCTCCCTCTCGTATTTATCTCCGCCAGATTAAGCACCGTAACTCTTGACATCTCCGATGTTCTCCGTAGGGCCACACTTAAGTCAATATTTAACTAGATTTCACGCGTGTAAGTTTTTCATTTTATTCATCAAACCCTCTCACGTCCCGTCAATCAATAAAGAG
>NC_089754.1:36049883-36052383 GCF_040412425.1 Macrobrachium rosenbergii | reverse complement strand
TGTCTGCTTATCTTCCCTATAGTCATTTCCTTAATAACAATGCAAGCACTCATACGGGACGTTACGAATAATCATAAACCTGATTAGCAAACTTCTACAGAATCAGATAGAGGGGCATCCCAAGGTTAAAGTACACTGGTTATATGGTCACTTCCAAGGTAAAAGCAACTGAATATTACCCTGAGATGACCCAGTAATAGTATATATGTGTACTTATATTCCAGTCAATCCAGCAAAAAAAATTAACACAGCATTAGTAACTGATAAAATTACCAAAATTCTTGGAATAATAATATGCTTTTTGCTAACGAACGAAGTGTCACAAGTATTGAAAAGTAAGCATTCGGGATGCCGTATTTTGTGCTTTCTCGACGATGCCTCTCCGATAAAATACGAAGGTGATTCAATGGCGTCTCGCTGAGCAAAATATCCTCACGTCTGATAATGGGGTTATTGTCCAGGTATCGATTCCGCCAGGCACGGCGTCATCAGACTTGAAGTTGACCTCCAAAACAAGATCGGAGGTACTCTTGCCTTTTCTCTGGAAAAATAGTGATTAGTGAAGGCAGAGGGTTGAAAGGTCGAGTTGCAGAGCAAGGAAGGATTGGAGAGAGAGAGAGAGAGAGAGAGAGAGAGAGAGAGAGAGAGAGAGAGAGAGAGAGAGAGAGAGAGAGAGAGAGAGATTCCGTTTGATGGCTGAGGCATCTTTGTCTGTAGTAGATTAGCTGCTAGTTAAGACTGGGACTGACTATGAGAGAGAGAGAGAGGTTCCGTTTGATGATTGAGGCATCTTTGTCTGTAGTGGATTAGCCGCTAGTTAAGACTGGGCTGACTATGTGTGTGTGTGTGTGTGTGTGTGTGTGTGAGAGAGAGAGAGAGAGAGAGAGAGAGAGAGAGAGAGAGAGAGAGAGAGAGAGAGAGAGATTCCGTTTGTTGATTGAGGCATCTTTGTCTGTAGTGGATCAGCTGCTAGTTAAGACTGAACTGGCTATGTGAGAGAGAGAGAGAGAGAGAGAGAGAGAGAGAGAGAGAGAGAGAGAGAGAGAGAGAGAGAGAAATATGAAATGCATGAGGAAATAAAACCACGGAATTAGCTGCTAGTTAAGTGATTTTTCTCCCAGAACGGATTGACTGTGATTATATTCGTCTGCTATTGCATACTGCTGAAGCAGAGATGTGATAAGGCAAGCATACATATTTTTCTATTGATAAAAACCAAAAGCTTAAAAGCCACAAGCAAAAAAAAAAAAAAAAATAGTAAATGCCACTGGTTTTTCCTCAATCTCCAAAGTTTTTCTCTTGTGGTCCTTCACTCGTCTTTCGCTGTCAGAAAAACCTCACTTTTGGAATTTTGTTACTGACATTTCGGTGGGAATCTCCTAAAGGGGTTGGGAGGGGCGTCTAAGAACATGCCGGCTTTGTCTGTCCGTCCGCACTTTATTCTGGCAACGCTTTTTCTGTCCGCCCTCAGATCTTAAAATACTACTGAACCTCGAGGGCTGCAAATTGGTATGTTGATCTTCCACCCTCCAATCATCAAACATACCGAATTGCAGCCCTCTAGCCTCAATAGTTTTTATTTTATTTAAGATTAAAATTAGCCATAATCTTGATCTGGCAACGATATAGGAGAGGCCACCACCGGGCCGTGGTTAAAGTTTCATGGGTCGCGGCTCATACAGCATTATACCGAGACCACCGAAAGACAGATCTATTTTCGGTGGCCTTGATTATATGCTGTAGCGGCTGTACAGAAACCTCGATTGCGGCGAAAAAACTTCGGCGCGTTTTTTACTTGGTTGTGTTTCGATCTCAGAAAGGGCACAAGGTGACAAGACAAAGCCTCAAGAGAAAAAGGTGCTCGTTCAGGCCAGACTCGCATCGTTCCAAATATTTCAAAAATGTCTTGTGGAATATTAGATACGAAAATCAATCGATGTAGTGCCATTTTTTTACGGCTGAAAATGTTATGGGGATGTTGAGTAACTAATTGTCGATCGTCAATGAGCTGTTTAATTTTCCTGGTTGCTGAGGTGTTGTATGAGATTATCATATTCTCCTCCCTTATATTCATCTTCAAGTTTACCAGTTCCTCTATTTCGACCCCTTTAAAACCTTAATGATACCTAATCTAACTCAAGTTTATTCAGCATTAGACATTACAGTAGTGGCGCCGATTAGGTTAATGAATAAACAAGCACACACATACTGTATATGTGTCGGTTAGTGTGATTTATTTGTGTATTATACGTAGTGAAAAATTTTGCAAGGTAGGAAATATGAACGTACAGAGAAACTGGGAAAAAGGCGTCTCTTGAGAAAAGAAGGAAGAAGGTTTTTAGAGATGGTTTGCACATGTGAAGAAAATGAAGAAGCTCTGGGTAAAAGGGGGGAATGTAAGATTTTAAAAAATTCTGGGAAAAGGGTGTGCGGGAGTTATTCATAACACAAGGGGCTTATACCCAAAGTAGCGGAAGTGCGTGAAAAATACAGGTGAATG
>NC_089754.1:36039883-36044883 GCF_040412425.1 Macrobrachium rosenbergii | reverse complement strand
GCAGTGGAGTACTTTTGGTTTTCCACAACAGGCAAGAAAAGATTGTGAAAACTGGTCTTACGGAATGAAAAAAACTTTATATATATATATATATATATATATATATATATATATATATATATATATATATATATATATATATATATATATATATATATATATATATATATATATAATATATATATATATATATATATATATATATATACTATATATATGCATAAGTGTATATACATATACATCTATATACATGCATGCATACACGCATGCATGAAAGCTCCTCTACAACCAATTAACGGATGATGTATCGTTATTACTTTATCGAGATCGTAAAGTCTTGTTTCTTTCCTATTTATTTTTTGTCCTCCAAATTTACTCTTCATATGCAACTCATCATCACATACGGTCATACTTATTCTTTGTCTTTACGAGAGAGAGAGAGAGAGAGAGAGAGAGAGAGAGAGAGAGAGAGAGAGAGAGAGAGAGAGAGAGAGAGAAATTTGTCTTGTCTTCCGAGCAGGTGCATCTGCAGCAAATAGCTTTTACAGAGACCGGAGATCTCCAGTTCTAAATCTGGCAGGAGTCTCTCTCTCTCTCTCCTCTTTATCTATCTCTCCTGCCTTGAATCTTAATGACCTGATGTCGCGGAGACATCTTTGATCCGCGCAAACATTATTTCTGCAAATAAACATCTCTCTGAGGTGCCTGCGTTTCATGAGGGTTTGACAAGACCAAGTCATACACATTTATAAAAGGAGTTGAAAGGGGATTTTTATGCGTTTGATTATTTTTCCTTTCATCGATTCTCTTCAAAGATTTTTTTTTAAATATATTTTATGAGATGGTCTTAGTCTGCTGTATATTTTTTGTTGTTTTAGCTCCTTGCTTTTTTACAAGATAGATTATAATATATATATATATATATATATATATATATATATATATATATATATATATATATATATATATATATATATATATATATATATATATATATATATATATATATATATATATATATATAATATATATATATATATATATATATATATATATATATATACAAGTATATATATTATGTATATATATGAATGTATATATATGTATATATATCCTTTTAAATTTATACATATACTATATATATATACAACATAAAGTTACTCAACATAAATTTACTCCTCCAATTATTTAGATATATTTTAGTTCTCAAGCATAGCCCAAGAAGAAAATTGCTAACTATATAAATAATTAAACGACTGAATATCCTTTATTAAAAAAAATCCCAGTATTTCACCAACTTTTAGCGATTTAGATAATTCAGATGAAAATATAAAGATTTTTATAGACGAAAAAAGTTCAGGTGTATTTCAGATGAAATTGTGGCGCACAGGGGTAATGATACATCCAGGTGAACCTTTATTCAGAATGATACTCAGTCGAACTGAATAATAATAATGATCATGATACTGATAATAACAATGACCCAAGATTTTGGTACGGGAATTTAAGGACCAACAAACCTACTAGTATAATTAATAATTCAGGACTACTATCCTTGGCCCATTACAACTGGAGAATGTGAGGACAGTGCTTCTACAGATAAGATACTCACCAAAACACAATAAAAACTGTTACAAAGAATGCGGAAAGAAGTGAAATATATAAATAAGATAAGACCTATATGGTATGGAACTGGGATTGGAATGTAGAATTTAGGCCAAAGGACAAGCAATGAAATGAAAGGGAAATTGAGAGTAAAGAAGATTTTAAAGGTGTAACAGGATGAAAACCTAGCAGTTGCACTACCAAACAACTGCTAAGACAGGGTGGAAAATATGATGGAAGAAAGATAATGTGAACGGAGGTACAGTCAAAACGAATGAAAAGAGTTGCAGCTCGGGGTCGAAGGGACGTTGCAAAGAAATTGAGAGTAAATAAGTCTTTCAAGTGCAAGAGGAGGGAAAACCTAGCAGTTGCAGTAAGAATCTATTGCTAGGAGAGGGTTGAGGAAAGTAAGATGGAAGAAAGAGAATATGAAATGAGGTACAGTAACAGGAATGAAAGGAGTTGCAGTTAGAGGCCTAAGGGACGCCGCAAAGAACCTTAAGTAATGCATGAACGGAGGTACAGTAACAGGAATGAAAGGGGTTGCAGCTAGGGGCCTAAGGTACAACACAAAGAACCTTAAGTAATGCATGAACGGAGGTACAGTAACAGGAATGAAAGGGGTTGCAGCTAGGAGCCTAAGGGACGCCACAAAGAACCTAAAGTAATGCATGAACGGAGGTACATTAACAGGAATGAAAGGGGTTGCAGCCAGAGGCCTAAGGGACGCCACAAAGAACCTTAAGTAATGCATGAACGGAGGTACAGTAACAGGAATGAAAGGGGTTGCAGCTAGAGGCCTAAGGGACGCCGCAAAGAACCTTTAGTAATGCATGAACGGAGGTACAGTAACAAGAATGAAAGGGGTTGCAGCTAGAGGCCTAAGGGACGCCGCAAAGAACCTTAAGTAATGCGTGAACGGAGGTACAGTAACAAGAATGAAAGGGGTTGCAGCTAGGGCCCTAAGGTACGCCGCAAAGAACTTAAGTTAACGCTTGCAGTGCATCGCGTGAGGTGGTGGTGCACTGACGGGACTACCTTTCCCACTACTGGACCCATTTGATATGATATGTGTCAGGTGGATTTAACCCGCGGTTTTGATACGCCTCTCAGATCGCCGACGTCTCCCTCTCTCTCTCTCACAATTGCCTGTTATGGCCACCTGTTTATTGCAATCGACGCGTTGCGAATTAATTAACGGAAAAGAGGTCGCTGCCCTAACCGAGGCTTCGAGCGGGAATTCCAGATATATTGCGAATTAAATTCCATTCGAAGGTGAGGCCACGTCTATACTAATTGGTTCCTGTTAAGTTTGATTCTTTTTCTCATTATTATTATTATTATTATTATTGTTATTATTATTATTATTAATTTTCTACTTCTACTATTATTATTGCCATTATAATTAATATTATTATTATTACTGGAAGTGGTTTTCTTCTCGTTATTATTATTATTATTATCGGAATTAAACAACCACATTTCCCAGTACCTTGTAGTCCTGGTCCCAAGTCTGCATACAAACAAAATCTAACAAGAACTGGCGAAATGCATGAAAAACTGAATCACAGTAAATAATGACGTAGAAGGAAATGAATAAGTCGCATAAATTAACAAAGATCCTGTTTCGATCAAATCCTGAACCACAACCCTCATCACTTTCGTTCAAAGACAATTAAAGCAGTTTTATCGTTCTTTATTTTTCATGACCATTGGTATCGAGGTCATGTTATTCAAGGCGCTGTTTATTCATGGCACTGCAATCGACTGTTTTGAAATGGAAGGAAATACCGTCGATACGCGTAACTAGGTCAGTGCAGTGATGGGGTCTGTCAGCCGTGGAGGGACTCAAAAGAGATTGATATATTTATGCGACATACGTAAACGTTTCTTCAAGAGGCTTTCCGAATCGCTCATTGGTTAAGCATGCTTGTGTGCATATACATACATACATACATACATACATACATACATACATACATACATATATATTCTTCTTCTTCTTTTTAACGTGCTTTTTTCCCATTTTTGTATGGGGTAAGCACGATGGCTTCTTTTGAAGGACTTTTTGATTTGGCTTTGGGGTAGACCTGTGGTCTCGATCGGCTGCCCTGCCTGACATCGCTTAGACCCCGGTAGCGTATGTTTCATGTATCATACCCGACCCAACGCCCTTTCTTCCCAGCAGCGAGAAGTTATTGCGCGGGTATGGCGAGAGTTCGAGACGTGTGAGATGTTTGTTATGTTTTTAGAAGGTGTTGTAGTGGCTTTGTTTTGTGTGTGTATTTAGTCTGTAACATCCATTTGCTTTTTAAGCAAACCTATCCGTTGATTACATATATAATCCCGGGATGTCTACACGGATAGCAAAGTGTCTGCCTCTCTGATCAGTCGGCTGCGGATTTGAACCCGCGCCACGGACCTCCACGAAGTCCGAAGCTGCTGCTGTAACCGACTGAGCATGAGCCATCGAGGCTCCACATATATATATATATATATATATATATATATATATATATATATATATATATATATATATATATATATATAATTGTAATATATATATATATAATGCCCTCTTAACTTCTCGAATTCTTCGCGCTTTTTTTAATACGCTTGTCACTACAAACAATTCGAGAAGTTAAGAGGGCATTGTGGCCATTACAATTACATATGTATCTGGTAAAAAGTGAACAGTAGTTTCTACACACACACACACACACACACACACACACACACACACACACACACATATATATATATATATATATATATATATATATATATATATATATACATACATATACACATACACATACACACACTGCTTGTCTTTGCGATAGTCCAGTCATGGATTTATATGTGGATAAAACAACGAATAGGGTACGAAGTAAAAAAAAAAAGTCGTATATGTGTAAGTGCATAGGGGTGTGCGATAAACAAAAGCATGTAAATAACAAAGAAACAAATAGATAACAGAGAAAATATAAATAAAAGAGTCTTGACCAGAAACATGCGAACCGCGTCCGCAGAGAAAGACATTCTCTTTAGTTTAGCAGGCGTCGGATTACATTACTTGCACTTATCCTGCCCTTCGCAAATTCTTACTACTTGTGCAGATATTCTGCTTCCTTATAAAAATGCGTCCTTCACGGAATTATGATGGTTTTATTCCAGGTGACTTTTTTTGGATAGATCTAATTGAGGAATGAATCATATCAATAACTGAAATTATTAATTGTGAATTGGCAAATGCAAAAATCATGTGGCACATGACACCAAAACCGCACCTGATCTTATATGCGTAATTAATTGATCTGCATTTTCATGCACGCATGCAAGCAAGCAAACATTCACACACATGCAAAATACGTAAATACACACACGTATATATA
>NC_089754.1:36017383-36037383 GCF_040412425.1 Macrobrachium rosenbergii | reverse complement strand
GAAACTGAATTGAAACAATTGGCTGGACAATGTTGAACATCTGGTGTAGCATTTCTGAACGATTTCAAGAAAGTTTTCACATTGTGCAAGTTGCTTTTTCGATTTGGGTGATATGCGTGCTAACTTCTCATTAGTCTGGGTAATGAACATCCATTTGATAATAAGAATTTATCTCCAACACTTAAATCCTGTTACCCTTATAAGATTCTAAGTCATTTACTTTCCTCAAAGAAAATCAAACTAACTTTTTTTTTCAAAAGTTTAATACAGCATTCTTTTTGAGGAAAAATATCGAACGCGAGGGAAGTAACAAATAGGAATACTTATGATATTAGTTAGTAACATATCTATAAGTAGTATGTATAATATATACAAATATATATATATATATATATATATATATATATATATATATATATATATATATATATATATATATATATATATATATATATATATATATATATATAGTGTGTGTGTGTATTGCATCATAAGAGGACAAATTACTACTCGGTTGAATGGTGACAGGAACATGTACAACGCAAGAGTACTAATACCCAGAAATCACAAGAATCAAATAGGTTAATATCGTGTAGATGACATTGGATATTATTTTCACAGGAGATTCACTTTTATCTCAGATTTGGGGATATCATGAGTAATGTCTGCCATAAATTTTTTCCCTACGGGTGATCTCTCAAAAACTTATTTTTAGGTTATTATTATTGTTGTTGTTGTTGTTGTTGTTGTTCTTATTTCTGCAACAGTTCTATGAAAATAAATAAAAATACATCACCTACAGGATACGAAGGTTCATCAAAGTTACAAGAAAATAATACAAAAAAAAAAAAGACTTACCTGGGTCACCCAAGAGAGACGAATACAGATCCCTCAGCTGACTATCCTCGTCTAAGTGGCCCTCGAGATAGTCATCCACCACTTCTATGGACGGAGCGTGGAAATCGATTTTAGGAACCGAGGTCGAGGGTTGCTCGAGGACGATGTTGACTTGGGGATTCGTTGAGGTTCCTCCGGGGGTGGTGACCACGTCCCCGCCGACGGGCGTCGCCTGAGGATTAGCCCCGTCTATGGAAGACGTGCTGCTCGAACTCTTCATCACGCCCATCTTCCGTCGACGGGACGTCGAGGAGGAGGGCTTGGGCGTCGAGGGCGTGGAACCGTTTTCAATTATTTGAATTTCCTTTGAAACTACTCTGGAGTGATCTCGGAGGTCCTGGTTCACTAAGACCGAATTATCACTTGGCCCCACGGATGGGGACGCTGAAGTGCTCTCGCACTCGCTCTCGACGCTATTGTTTGGAGTGAAAGGTCTCTCCCGGGGGAGGATGTCGCCGTCCTCGTCGAAACTGAATAGTGGGGCGGCATTTGACCCCGCGGTGGCACTGTTCCCGTTGTTCCCGGTTTCATTCCCGGCTTCACCATCTACGAAAGAGGATTCTTGTTCGGTATTGGGCATGTCTGCTGCACTTCTAAAGATGGCAGTGGTCCCGCCACAGTCAACACTGGATGCTTCAATCTCAGTGGATTCCATTTTCATAAGGACTTCTTGGCCATCATCTTCAACTTGGCTAACTTTTCTGGCGCTACTGTCATTTTGAAATCATCTGAAACCATACGATCAAAACTTACAAATATATCAGTCATTCCTAATCCAATATTATCATAACTGGTCAACATTTGTCAACATATAACGTGCATGCATAATAACTGAAAATTTAAGTCAAACAGAACAAGATACTTACTATACAAATATTAAACCTAAAAGCTAGTTTTAACTGTTAGCAATAAAACTGAGTCAAAACAAACACACAGTCTACCAAACACTAGGTATCAGAGAATGGGTATTACGTGACCGAAGTAATTTCAGAGAACCTGACTTACATTCATTCAAGACATGTAATTTTCATAACTCCAAATGCTATAAATGAAGCCGCTGGTAAGAGCACCTACACCATAATGACCATATTTTTGGTACAACATATTTTTAGTAGAACTTGATCATTTACACTCGCACTAAAACAGGGATGTTTTTAAAACCTGAAACGTACACTATATACAGCATTTTCAGCCTAAGCATTTGGAAATCCTTTATATAGTGAGTATTCAATCTTTTTATGAGGGTTCGTTCTTGCCAAAATTAGTACGTTCTGCGATATGGTTGCTGCAAAGTTCACAACATAACCTGAACTTCCTCTTCAATATTTCACACACAAATGACAAGTTAATTCTAATCAGCTGATGCATGTCAGGTCATAATTTACCACATTAAGGTAAATGTGGACCTTGCATTCCTAAGATTAAATGTAGTGCTATTTATTAAGGTGATACTCTTACGGCCAAGAGGGTAACTTTTAACTGCAAACGATGTGTTTTTCTCAACTTAAATAACATCAATGGCTGCATATAGGTCTGAGTTGCCAGTTAGGCAGCTGTATAACATTATGGACGACTGGAAGACCTCCAAATAAAATCACAAATAACAATGGTTATATAAAAACACGTATAATGATGACATAAAATCACGTATAATAATAATGACCCAAATCAATAGGGATCAGGTCTATGAGAACGACCATTCTCACACGGAATTCTACATTCTACAGGGAACTGCGAGTGACGCTGATTTAAAAATAAATATCTGCTTGATCTGACAATAAATTAGAACGATAGATATCTAAAATCAATAGGCTGCTTTGCTTGCTGTCGTGAAATCTGCCCACATTTGTCAGCTAGGTGCAACGTACATTCAGAGAATCTTTTTTTTTTAATCGACCAAAACCCACATTCTTGAGGTCAGTCAATAAAGTCATACCATCAAAAGGAACAAAAGAAAAAACAAAAGAATAAAAAAAGGAGAAAAAGAACAGTGTAAAAACTCCCTGGCTGATATAACAATACTACCGGCTCTCGAACACACGCACTCGTAACTTCGTTCCATTCACGACGTAGCATAAAGAACGTTGACTATGAAAACCAAATAATAGCAATGTGGCAAAGAATAGAACTTCAAGTATGAAATAAAAGAATGGCGATGATGAGGCTTATATCGAACCGGTACTTTTGAAACAATGGCAGAATGTCCCTTTCGGAGATCGATAGGAGGCAGTATTGCCGGCCTAAGGGCAAGGGGGGGAGAGAGAGAGAGAGAGAGAGAGAGAGAGAGAGAGAGCCGTTGTACAGACAAAGCTTAAACGCTGAATTTGTACCTGAAGAGGATCTCTTCCCGGAACTAAACAAGGATTTTCATGTTGCCAAAGCTTTATGTGTCAATGTATATACAACACAGACTTGCATCAGAGATGAAAAAGAAACAATACCATTTTTTTCAACTAACGAATAATGACATTCAAAAGGAACGTTGGCTTCATGTTACAAAGCGTTGTAACGGCGCTATAAACCATTACAGTATTAGAAGGAAGAAGTAAACATTCAGAACACACACTTCTGTTAGCCCCATTCCTTGTAAGCAATTAACTTTATACAGCAGATCCAGTTACCTGTCGAGTTCTGTATGAAATCCTACAGCTTGAGAGATTTTCGTGACATGTAAATTACTTTTTCATTAAGATTTTTACTTTTTTTTGTAGAAATTAGGAAGAAAATAAGATCATGGAAATTGCCTTGTCTTGCAGCTTCATCTCACAGTCTAATTAGTTCTTAACTGGTTCTGAGTCCACCACTGCAAGAAGTTTAGTTGAAATCAGTAAATAATCTTTTAATCTATCTTCTGTACAGAAAGAAACAAACAAAAAAAACTAGAACTGCTTTGTACTGTAGTTTACGAATAACTTCTGGGATATGCTGTTGGCGATCAAATGGACTTGGAAGCAGACTAGAAATGAAAGAAACAAGTAAAAATGCCCCTAAGTTTCTTCGGCGCAATCGAGTTTTCTGTACAGCGTATAATGCTGTATGAAACTCTCAGCCACGGCCCATGAAACTCACAGCTGCGGCCATCAAACTTTCAGCCACGGGCCGGTGGTGGCCTGTGTTGTTGGCACCCATGGCGGTGCCAAACGCACGATCATGGCTAACTTTAATTTTAAATAAAATAAAAACTACCGAGGGTAGAGGGATGCAATTTGGTATGTTTGATGATTGGAGGGTGGATGATCAACACACCAATTTGCAGCCCTCTAGCCTCAGTAGTTTTTAAGACTTGCGGGCGGACAGAAAAAGTGCGGACGGACAGACAAAAGCCATCTCAATAGTTTTCTTTTACAGAAAACTAAAATTGGATCTGCGTTTGTGCCCGAATCCGTCTTAAAATCTAATCAGCTCTTTCTTAACCAATAACCCATCCCAGAACGAAATTTCACTGAGGTTTTTGCCAAGAAAGCTTTGATATATCTTGCGGACCGACAAAAAATAAATAAGTAAATAAATAAAAAAATAAATAAAAATAAAAATAAAGATGTAGGTAAATACGTTACCACCTTCCAACCTCTTCGGCAGCTGTAAAACCAATCAAATTAGGTTTTTACTGAATGAATTTTATCAAAAGCTAAATCCTACGATAGTACAGAATCAGAACCTGGCATGTTCATATCGACCGAATTTCGTTAATTATGTCCACTGTAATACGGTAAGTAATAATACTGGGTTCACAAAGCTTTTCAAGGCAACCGAAAAAGAAAGACATGAAAAATGCCAATGAAAATAATCTGCAATTAAACATTTCGTAGGAAAATGAATGCTGTCCGAGCATCAGTGAATCAGTTAATCATGAACTAAGGAGAATGTAACATCACCTGTACGCCTATCTTATATGACTTTAAAATGACACCCTAATAATATGGCAAAAAAAAAAAAAGCTACAATGTCAAGATATTCTCATTGGCAAGCCTTGTCTATTATTGCTGGAGACAGAACGTTAAGGAAGGATGCGATCTGGAAACGTTCTGCTGTTGTATTCCGGGAAAAAACCTGCAGTCTTTCGTTTACCTGCTCTTTCTGTCATTCCTAAAGAAAGAATGAAGAGAAATGATGTCATCTTGGATATGAAGTTTTCTTATAAGCATTTGTATGATTAACGTACCTCATATTTCTTGGAAAGAGGATGGCGGGGAGGGAATTATGTACCCACGAAAATGGTTTGCTAGACAATGTCACAAATAGATGAATTATCTGTATACGTGCATTTAAGTATAACATTTCCCCCCTAGTAAATCATAAGTATTTATTACTTGTTTCTCCTGTCAATCACATTTTTGCTATTCACGTTTAACTACCTCCCACTTCCGTTGTTTGTCATTACTCTATAGACGTTTTCCAAGTTGTTTGTCAACAGAAACGTGGTTAGAGTTTCACTTCCCAGAATACGGAGATAAATAACATTGTAGCTAAGCCCAAGGGCCTAACAGCGAGCTAAATTGAATTCCTTGTAACAGTGGCCCTCTGCCATCTTAGCTAGACACTTAAGACTTATCACCTTCTCTTATTGTCTCTTGATAAAGGCACGTATGGGTACCTGGGCCGCTATGCAGGTATCATCTTAGTAATTAGGCGATATGTGTTACTTATAGTTGGAGCGTTTAACCATCTTCCCATATTTCTTCATCTCTCTCACAGATGCAAAGGTCACAGATATATATATATATATATATATGTATATATATATGTGTGTGTGTATATATATATATATATATATATATATATATATATATATATATATATATATATATATATATATATATATATATATACACACATATATATTACTCAGCTATATGGTTGACCATTTCTCCATATTTCTTCACCTCCCTAACAGTCGCAAAAGACCAAAAAAAAAAAAAAAAAAAAAAAACTCCTGACGTTATGAACAGCTAAGCCAATCATCTCCTGCTTACAGCTGCCAGTTGGAAAATTCATCACGAGTTAAGATCTAGAACTTCAAGATCTATCAGTGAAACTAGTCGTATATTATCAGACTGCACTCAGTTATTTGGCACTGATTTATCACGTAACCAGCCCCCATAGTAAGACTAGATAGACGTTAGATATTACTTTATCTCGATGTTCCTTGACAGTTCGCTTGGCGACATTTAGTAGTATTAAAACATAGGTCATAAAATTGAAATCTCTAAGCTGAGTTCGTCTTTGAATTGTTTCTTTGTTGATAAGTTATGCATAGTATTTATCCAATGAATTTGTCTTTTGTATATATCACATCTTTTCCCGTCCGTACACTGACTCAGTTCTTTTCTGTTCATAAAAAAAGTTGAACTTGAATTTGAATATTCTAAAAAAAATGCGGGGGGGGGGGGGCCGGATTTCATCTTGCAGGATAAAGATAAAAGTGAATAAATACTTATCTAAAAGATATATGATGGGTAAACCAAGAATAAGAAAGATTAAAAAGTCCGAAATTAAGAACTTCAAGTTTTAAAACGATAGAAATTAAGGTCTTCAAGTTTTAAAAAGATAGAAATTCAGAACTGCAAGTTTTAAAAAGATAGAAATTAAGGTTTTCAAATATTAAAAAGATAGAAATTAAGAACTTCAAGTTTTAAAACGATAGAAATTAAGGCTTTCAGGTTTTAAAAAGATAGAAATTAAGAACTTCAAGTTTTAAAAAGATAGAAATTCAGAACTTCAAGTTTTAAACAAATAAAAATTAAGGCTTTCAAGTTTTAAAAAGATAAGAATTAAGAACTTCAAGTTTTAAAAAGACAGAAATTACGGCCTTCAAGTTTTAAAATTACAGAAATTAAGAACTTCAAGTTTTAAAAGGATATAAATTAAGAACACCAAGCTTTAAAAAGATAGACAATCAGAACCCAAAGTTTTAAAATGATAGAAGTAAGAGCTTCAAGTTTTAAAAAGATGGAAAGTAAGAGCTTCAAGTTTTAAAAAGAGATATTAAGAGCTTCCAGTTTTAAAAAGATAGAAAGTAAGAACTTCAAGTTTTAAAAAGACAGAAATTAAGAACTCCAAATTTCCTCTACGAATTGAGTTATCCAGCTGTTGTTTGTGTAAATGGTAAGCGAGAGAGGGTCTATTAGCGGTCCACATTGCTGCCAGTGTCCCTTGTGGAAGTGAATTTTAGAAGCCTTTGCTGCTGAAGGAGAGAATTTAATTTTGGTCACGCCTCACATTGTATGAACACGGTCTAGGATTTCAGAGGCTTCAGAACCTGAATCTAGTTTAGTTCACCTCAGTTCGAGGAAGGCAGCACGCTTTCCTCTAATAATAATAATAATAATAATAATAATAATAATAATAATACAATAATATTATTATTATTATTATTATTATTATTCAGAAGATGAACCCTGTTCATGTGGAACAAACCCACTCGGGCCACTGACTTGAAATTCAAGCTTCCAAAGAATACGGCGTTCATTGGAAAGAAGTAACAGAAGGTAATATTCATGAAAAGTCTTATCCACTTATAAACAACATTACTGTTCTCCTTCAATCTCCCCTCTATAGTAACGATCTAGTTACTAAATCAAGTGTGTGATGAGCGAATAATAGAGGGAAATGAACATATAACATGAATGATAATCTTTTTTGGACTCAATGAGTAGTCAACAATTCCCAAAAGGAAGTATCAACAAAAGATTCCATCTATACGGGTTCGAGTAACTACCTTTCACGGCGCAAAAATTATGAATGATATCTGGACTAAGTTGCACACCTGTTTGTAGTGATTTGGAACTAATAACATGATTCTGAAAGCTCGAATTATCCATGTATTACAGTATGCAGCAGGTAACATTAAATACATCACTTTAATTTATAGCATTCCTGCTAGAATTTTGTGTGGGAATTTATGTGAAAAAAATATTATGCTTTCAGTATACTTCATCCTTGGAAAGGTAGTTTCACTTCTATAATCATGACAAGTCCGTTTGATTATATTTAGTCATATTGTGAAAAATACATTATCCTTATTTGAAATGATAACAATGTCTGCTTTATTAAATTGTAAGAGTTGCCAAATATAGACAATTTTCTACACATTCATCATACTTAATCCAATCCAGAGAGCGAAAAAAATGTGAGCACGCCACTCTACTTTCTCTCTCTCTCTCTCTCTCTCTCTCACATACACACAAGCACAGACATACACACAAAACACATACACATCCACACAATCAGGGAGAGTAAGAAGGAATGTGATGTTCAGCAGGGTGTTACGAATAACACAGAGGACATTTTATGCACCGAATACCAGAGCGTCTAGAGAACAAATCGGACATTTGAAAACACAGATAACCAGGGAAGATGACGCAGTAAACGCGAGCGCAAAATGGAATTAATTTTTAATGTAGTATGTCAAAGCAAATTACATGTGAAAATATCAAAGTTAAATATCACAACTGAATATGTATGACGAGAGATTGGCTGGAATGCGTCTACTTCAAAGTACCTTGAATATACATTTTGGAAACTGATACGCCATGTGATGCAAGGATCGAAAAAGCAAATCAGTACTTGCACGCAATTATTACCGATGGCTCCCTACATCCCTTTGGATGTAAATCATTCATGGATTATCCTTTATTCCTATGAAGACTGATAAAAAGAAAAGGGGTGACTCCTGGGAATTTCATGATTCTCCAAAACGAATCTAATGATGCATAGTTGCATACCAGGACAAAGCCATTTTATCAATTATTGGGGATATGATTCATCGTGAGCTATCTAATGTTATTACTGTTGTTCTTAATATTTATATTTAGAAGCTTTATAAATATATGAACAAATATCACGAGAAAATGAACTAACGGAAAAAAATACCTCTAAAATGCTTCTTTTTTACATATCTTATTTTTGTATTCTATCTTTTAAAGTGACACATTTAGAGGGATTATTCTTTATGATGACAAAGCAGATGAAGAAGGTGATAAAAAATGGTTATATATAGCCGTTAAGTTAATTACTGTCATTTCCCTTATTGGTAATAACAAGCTACACATATTGACAATTTCGTCGTTTTTATAGACATTTCTGAGATATCTCTTTGGAAAAAAATTATTATTTTTAATTATTGAGGTAATAGCAGTAATGTCAGCTGTAGTGGTAACAGGAGTTTCAAGAAAATATTAAGCTTTTTTTTGTTATTGATTTACCTATCCCTCTCACTCTCTCTCTCACCTCGTATTCTAAAATGGCTGCCTCTGCCACTCCTCTTTCTCTGTCTTTCCATTTCTCTTTCATTTACTTTCCTCTTTGGCATTTTCGCTTTTCTCTCATAGGACGACTTCATTGTACCAGGAGGCGTATTGATCAACGGCTTAACAGGTAAGAGGGAACACCATTCAGTATGACCTTTGCATATCCATGTCAATATTTTTCTCTCTCTCTTAAATCTTCCCCTTTCCAGTAAAATTCATAATTCGCATCTCTTTCTAATTCCTTTGAGATTCCCTCTTTGCCCTTAAATTAATTATTCGTACCTGCCTTTACGTTATTTTTCCTCCACGTGAAACTTTGTTATATTTTTCTTGGGTTTTATTTGAATATTTATACTTCCGTGTTGCTGTGTCATGTGCACGTCTATATTCACAAATACGTCTTTATGCATGGGTACACATACATTGAATGCGAATCTGTCACACATTTGGTTCCTAGGTACACGTGTTTACATTAACTGATAGATTCGATGACGTAAGACATCATCAGAACATCTGTGGCCATAAGCATGGCTTAATGACTATATAAACCTGTTATTACAAATGAGGTTTAATCATCCTTACCAGAGGCTGAAAGATTAAAAGATATCTTATCAAAGACTCAACTATTATTTTCCCCTGTGGTTCCTAAGTCAACAATTTAAGTTCCTAAGTCAACAATTTAATTACCGAAATATTTCGTTTAAATGCTTAGCTCATGCATGTGTCATTGACAAAAGATTAGGATAGTTGGGCCTATCATGAAGCTGTTACGTATGGGCCTACTCGATTTAACACAAAAAATATGGGTTACTAGGCGGTTTACCTCTGAGGGAATGTGATCCTTGCTGCTTACCTAAATTAACAATATTCTGATTTATAAAGATATTATTCATTTTTGTTGTTGTTATTATTTGTCAGCCAGAAGATATGCCTGTCTAAATTAATGATAAATTTATTTGTAAAATCACTATTCATTTTTTGTTGCCCTTATTTGTTACCAAATCTCTTCTCTAGGTTTTCAAAAGAGGCCTACGCATTTCAGTTACATTCTTCGCCCGTCTCTCGTCTATCACTTGCAAAGAGTCAATTTGTATTCATCTTCCTCAATAGATTTTCATCGCCTCCAGAAGGCCTGCCGTTACTTAACGCAGTGATGATATTTCTTGTGAAGTGAATGAGTACTATACTTATTCTATGATTATTACTATTATTACGGCGGTGCAGCCTCCATTCTGTCTATTTTCCTAGCCGTCTATTTGAACATCGTTTAGGTCTTCTCCATGATGCCATCTTACCGTCCGCCTAACCTTTTTTTTTTTAGTGTTTGAACATATTCAGGTCTATCTTAATGATGCCCTTCTTCCTGTTCTGTATCTCTAAGATTCTTCCTGAACAGATATCATAATCTACCCATTCTTTCTGTTATGTTCCCTTATCTTTTAAGATTCTTCCTGGCCTCATAATCTACCCATTCTTTCTGTTATGTGCCCTTCCTTGTACAATTTACCTGGCCTTATATTCTACTTATTTTCTGTTCTGTCTCCTTCTCTGTACATTTTACCTGGCCTTATATTCTACTTATTCTATATGTTCTATAACCTTCTTTGCACAATTTATATAGACTAGTACGCTTACTATTTAGGAATATAACTAACTTCTGTATAAAGAAATAAAATGACTTCAAAGCTCATGTTAACATCTTCACCTTGCTTCTCAGCCTGACCGCTTTATCAATGTCTTCCCCCCCACAACCCCCCATTTATCTCTCATATTCTTTTCTCCTTATATCTTATTTTCTCTCTCGTTCTCCCGACGTAAAGACCTCAGGCAATAATCTCAATACGCAACTCCAGCATCATTATATAAATCTCGTTCCCTTCCCAGATTTCTCTCAATACCCGTCTGTCCTTTTTCCTCGTAATGTCAATTACCTTACGTATCAGTTGGTAAGTCAGAGTCGGGGGGGTCCACGTCAGTCCTCCTATTCCCTTTCACGTTTTACCTCACTTACAGGCTGCCTCAAGGCAAAAGCCCGTGCTGGCATAAGGGCGGCTTAATATAAAGTAACCCCACCAATTACCTTTTGTCCTTTTAGATATCTCGTCCTTTTTCTATTTTATTCGTAATTCCGCTCTGTATTGCTGTTTGATAACCGTAAGCAAAGACAGTAGGGTTGCTTAGAAGACTTGAGAAAATGCGAAGACAACTGGGCAGCACAACTAGATATAAATTATCTGTAAAAGATTGCACTACTACAGATATAGACTAAATCATCTATAAACAACTACAATTCTAGGGATATAAATTACCTATAAAAGATTATAATAACAGAGGTATAAATTGCCTGTAAGAGTTTGCACTGCTGGATACGAGTATATCAAATATCTGCGAAAGATTACTTTCTTTGGAGAGAAAGAAGCTAAAAAGTAATGAAGAAAAACGATACTGGGAATTATATAATAAGAAATTATTATCATTTAATGGCCACTGTAATAGAAAAACACCCTCCGGAAAGAGAACCAGAGAAAAGAAAGATAAAAAAAAAACAAGTAAAAATGCGCCGAAGTTTCTTCGGCGCAAACGAGTTTTCTGTACATCGTATAATCAAGGTCACCAAAAATAGATCTATCTTTCGGTGGTCTCGATATAATGCTGTATGAGCCGCGCCCCATGAAACTTTAACCACTGCCCGGTGGTGGCCTGTCCTACATCGTTGCCAGACGCACGATTATGGCTAACCTTAATCTTGAATAAAATGAAAACTACTGAGGAGGCTAGAGGGCTGCAATTTGGTATGTTTGATGATTGGAAGGTGGATGATCAACGTACCAATTTGCAACCCCCTACCCTCAATAGTTTTTAAGATCTGAATACGGACAGAAAAAGTGCGGAAGGACAGACAAAGCTGGCACAACAATTTTCTTTTACAGAAAACTAAAAGGACCTTGAAATGAATAATTCGAGCCACATCACAATATTGAACATAATTGCACATTTAACAGTCTATACAAAAGATCACCATCTTCTGGGAAAAGAAAAGGAAGGAATAAAAAAAAAGGAAAAGAGACCTGAGGAGAGAGACGAGAAAATCTTTTATTCATAACCTCAAATATTGGAATGACGAGTCTCCTCGCATTCTATAACTTTCGTTCTCCCTCTGACGAATCTGCAGAGTCGGGATTATTATTATCTTTTTATTCTAAGAATCTCCAGAGCTGTTATTTAGCTTCTCCCGGAAGTGATTCTCTCACTGTCATCAAGATAATGATAACTCTAGTTAGGGGTCGTTGGGAAAGTTATGGGTATTCGGTTGCACGTATACCCTGCAACGCCCATATAGACATATTTACACACACTCATATATATATATATATATATATATATATATATATATATATATATATATATATATACATATATATGTATATATATATATATATATATATATATATATATATATATATATATATATATATATAATATATATATATTATAATTTATTGTTTATACATTCAAAGCGGCTATTGATGTGGAAGTTTTTCTATACAAAGGGTTCTTTCGTGATTTAATCTAGTTTCCGCTGTTCGAGTGCTTTTTTTTTCTTTCATATTTATGACCAAATGAAAATAACTATAGCTGAACCAAATAAAAATTAAAAACATTGTTTCGCTGTATTTATATCTATGTGTGTGTGTACGTGTGGAAGTGTGAGCGCGCGTGAGCATATATATAAATAAAAAAATGTTTAATTTAGAAGTGTTGGGAGAAAGGAGGAGAGGAATACCGAAACGTATTGAATAGGCGGAGTGGAACAAGGACCTTATAATTCTGAGTGCGCAAATGTATGCACGCATTCCCATGAATATACAATAAATTACAGTAATATGACATAAAATTTTAGCTTAAGATTCTGCTAGACATGGGGCGAACATTCAGTGCCTATCAATAAAAACAAATCTGTTATTCCCGTTAATGGTCAGATCGTTATGAAAATATATTTATCATTATGGGTTTATCAACCCGACATCCTCGCAAAGTCAAGGTCAATCCTGGCTGAAAACTGAACATCAATAAAATTTTTTTTATAATCAAACTGGAACGCTGTTGTGAACATACCAAGTAGAGAGACACAACATATTAGGCAGTAGGATTGTGGAATAAGATAGCCGTCTCTTTTCTCCCCATTCTTTGGCAACCAGCTGAAGTGTCAAAGCTGGGTTGACTGGGTGAGAGGCACCCGTTTACCAAAAACCCTACCTCGCAAATGCCAGCTCTAATGAGAAAGTAAGTTATCAAAATACAGTTTGCAGATGGAGTGAATGAGGCTGGTTCTCATTAAGGATACGTCTAAGCTATGGCAAATGCGATTTGGAACGGAAGCCGATAATGAAATGCCAACGTAATCATGAATTACGAAAATCTAATAATACCAGAAGCAGTATTAATCGGAAACGGACGTCAGTAATACGAATAGCTTATGTTGCTAAATTACGCTTGTATACGCCGTAAGATATTTAATTTCCAGTTGAATGGCTAACAAAGAGGATAGATAAATAAAAGAGGCGAGGATTAAAGTAGTTATGGGATCAGTGATGAAAGAGGATTAATATACATAAGGAAAAAATTATGGAATACACCATAAGAGCCATCTCATTACGGAGTAATGAATCATTATCAATTAGTGCACAACTTGCAACTAGAATATAAAGAAGGGGATAAAAAAAAGGGCGGTATTATAGCGATGAAAGAGGATATCATATAGCAACTTCATCGATGATAGTCAATTAGCAAACGAGATCTTCTCAAGAGGATAATAAACCGGACGCTGACATAACGACAATTCCATGGAATATGAAAAGATTTTGCGAAAAGGGTTCAGACATCCAGGCAATGAGAAATGCTCACAGCTTGGGAGTAAACATCTAGGAAGCAAGAGAATACATAAAGGTTACTAGTGAATATTTAGCAGATAAGAGAATGCAGGTAGGTAGCGATTAAACAACCAAGAAATACGGGAACGAACACATATTAAGAGTGAATAACCAGACAGTCACAGAATGCATACAGGTTACGAGGAAACTTTCAGGAGGTAAAACACACCTACAGGTTACGGATTCAACATTCGATAGTGAACATTCAGCAGGTAATAGGGCGCAGGTAGGTTGCAAACAAACAACCAAAAAATAAGAGAATGAAGACATTTTACAAATGAACATCCAAGGAGAAACATAATACATATAGGTTACGAGGAAACATTAAGGAGATAAAACGTGTCTTAAGTTGCTAGTAAACATTCGTCCGGTAAGAATGCAAAAAGGTTAGGCATGAAAATCTGGGAAAAAAAACGTGAACGCTTATAGGTCAAGGCACAACATCCAGGAAGTAGGACAATGCATTCCGGTTACGAGCGGGAATTGACAAGGCGTTTCTGATGCGGTCAATACTCCGCCGAGGTAAATTCTGTAAGAGATCGCCAAGCACCGTAGAAACCGTCAAAGCTAATACGCAAAGGTCACTGCAATGCTGCAACCTTGCAGGCTGGGGGATAGAGCAGACTGGAGTCTGGCTGTTTATGAGGGAATATACTCAGTCTAAGAGGGGAGGTCTCTTAGGACAGAAGGAAAAAATAAGTCAATTTACTGCCAGACAGTTTCCATCTGTACAATGTAGTATACACATGGTGGAGCATTGAGCAAACCCACACACACACACACACACACACATATATATATATATATATATATATATATATATATATATATATATATATATATATATATATATAAATATATATATATATATATATATGTATATGTATATATATATAAATATATATATATATATATATATGTGTATATATATATATATATATATATATATATATATATATATATATATATATATATATATATATATATATTACCATTCCTCTCAGTCAATCTTAGGATCATTTACTAGTACTGATATGAAAATGCAGTTACCCATCCAAACCTAAAAGCGCATTCTCATTATCGTGCGTGTACACACACACACACACACACACATATGAGTATACACACACCCGACCACTAATATTCATACATAAATATATGGATCTTTCCTAGATAGTGACACCAAGGGTTTTCGGGGGTCGTTATCTAGGACTAATATTTCTTGGCGGTTATTATCTTTATGATATTTACAGTCTTTTTGTCTACGTTTTTACGGTAATCGCCAACGTGGGTGTCAACTATCTAGTTAAGACCCAAATATATAAAAATTATATATATTTATATATATATATATATATATATATATATATATATATATATATATATATATATATATATATATATATATATATTAATATATTAGTGACGAACTATTAAGTTAGTGACGATGATGTGCTGGCCTGTCAGAAGCACATCTGCCCCAGGTGCGGTTGTGTCGACGTTGGAAGTTTACACGGTTAGATACAGCGAGGTATCTGACGCATGCATTTGTGTTTTCCTGACCATGATCAGGATTTAAGTGCATGGAGACAGTGAGAATGCATAGGCCTATGTGTGTTGCACTCTCTAATGGTATATTATCAAAGGAACGGAGAATCAAGGCAGGACTTCGGTTTTGGTGGCTGGGTGTGATTTGCCTTGTGTTTAAAAACCACCACCATGACAATACCTTATCTGCGGCGATAGAAGTGAGTACCATAACTCGTGAACACTTATATCTTTTCCAGACATTATGTGGAAATACCCAGTTGTGCTGCAGTGAAATTCCTCTGTCTCCATTATGCATTTTCTTGTTCTATACTCCATTGTGCATTTTTCTGTTTTGAATATTAATGTCATTTAACACTATTTCAGGTTTTAATATATGATATGTTTCTTTTAACAAGAATTCTGGGTTCGTCCTGTGAGGACGAATATTTTTGAAGTGATGTTTATTCTTTTACATACTATATGACATTTATCTTGGTCTAGAATAATTATGACCTTTTTACTTTGTTTGGTGACCAGGGTGTTAGTCACTAGTATTAGTTGGTCTAGAATCATTAATCTGAATATTTGTGAATCAGAATTTCCTCTAGTGATGATTTCCATTTATAGGGATGAAATTCACTCCATTTCATGATCGTAGCTTTTGCTGAATCACTTTCGTTAAATTTGCAAATAAAGTCTAGTTTTGTATGTCAGTGTTTAATTCCAGTAGGCCTTTGTTTGAAGATAGATTCAGTGAGAGGAGACGACGAGGGAGAAGGAATTTGGTGGCCCAGGGGCCACCGCTACCAGAGAATCTTAGGAAAGTAAGATGATTGATGCTGCTCTCAAAACAGGGTATGATAGGGACCTGGGGATACATTACATACACTTATATATATTGTATATATATACAACTACTTTTCAGATTAATCCCATTTTTAATGAGCCTTTTCTAATGTCTAATTTCATATATTATATATACGTGAGCAAAACATCAAGAACTGAAGGGCCAGAAAGAGAAGGTATAAGATTTTTAATTAACTCCGGAAGAAAAAGAGTATTATAAAAAGAGTAATATAAATTTAACATGTCAACAGAAATAAGCTGAAAATAGCCTCTGAACGGTTTAGAGTAATGCGACCAATCATGTGACGCATGAATAAAACAGTGTTCATATATGATGATATTTTTTTCCCCAGCTTTCCACTGAGATTTCACCCCTAGTACATCCCTAAAGCTTGTGTTTGTTATGTCTTTGATTTTTCCTTTCATAATTAATGACTAATAAAAGCTTGTGTGCTTGTGTTTGTGAAACTATGCCCTGATGATGCAGTCTCTAGGCATTGCATGTTTAATAACAGAATAATACCGATTGGCATAACATAAGACTGTTACCACACTGAATAAAGCTACAGTATTAGTAACTAAATACAACTAATGATACAAAATATAAGAATCACAGCAGCATCACAATTAATACGAACGTGTAATTAATGACGGCGATTAGGTACGCGAGAAAAGATAATGAATGACGTAATACCCTGGATACTAGACGAATGACGGAATATTAATAATAAAGCAAATGAAATCAATAACGCGCTGATGAGGAAACTGGTCGACTGAATGGGAGCCGGCTCTGTCTGGGTTCATTATAGAATTATATGAAAAAAGAATTAAAAAAAGAGAGAGAGAGAAAGGGATAATGAAGGAAGAGAAGAGAGATCCCCGACAAGTCATTGTTTTGAAGTACTCTCCAGTCGCTCGACGTTTCCTTGTGTGTGTTTTTTTTTTTTTTTTTTTGCGTCGCTTTTATCAATAATTCTTGATCCGTTTCTGGGGTGTTACATGATAACCTCTAACGTCGATAACAAGTGACACTGAATTGTTTATTAATAATGGAAATATCAATAGCAAAAGCAGTAACAGTAATACTGTTTGCAGTCATAAATGATACGTTGAAAGCAGAAATTGTTATACTGTTTGTAGTCATATATATAAGTTAAAAGGAATAATAGCAATACTGTTTGGAGTCATAAATAAGTTAAAAAAAAAGTAAAGTAATACTGTTCGCAGTCATAAACGATAAATTAAAACAAGTAATAGTAATACTGTTTGCAATCATAAATGATACGTTAAAAGCAGTAACAGTTATACTGTTTGCTGTCTTAAACGATAAGTTAAAACAGCAGTAATAGTAACACTGTTTGCAGTTTTTAAACAATAGATTAACTCAGAGTTTAATAAATGAACAAAAAAGTTAATAACATATTACTTCTTCGAATAACAATGTTTTTATAGAACCAGAAAACTAATGAAATGAAGTATTATTTTATGATAAAACAAGTGATACTGATGATTGATGGGAATTTAACAAGGGCTGTTGAGATAAATGTTATACAGGCAATGATGCATGAAGGAATGATAACTACTAAAGTGACAGATGATAATAAACAAAAATTAGCTTTGGCTTAACATTAAAAATGGCTTTCTCTGTTACTTCGTTTTTCTAACTTTTACAATGTCTCGTATTTTCCAGTAATAATCTGATTCGTAATAATAACGCGATCTCTAGTTAAACATCATCAAAATTAGTGAAAACTTATGTCACTATGGTTTCTCCAGAAGTTTTCAAGTCATAAATTGTTTCTAGTACCATAAAATATCACAGATGACGTCACGCGAAATCGTATGAATTTCGTTATTACCTTTACGGCAACGGAAATTCCGAACGAACACAGTTTCCAACTTTTCACACCAGTCGCGTATCCGGCGTTAAACTCGGGCTTAGGGTCTTCCGTTCTTTACGCTACGCCGACCAGCCACCGACTGTCAGACTGACTGAGGGGGCTGGCTGGCTACCTGTTCGCCGATGCCAGCTAGCTACCAGGAGCTACAACACACACACACACACACACACGGCTTGCCTACCCACACCCCTCCTTCTCTCTCTCTCTCTCCTTAGGAGTAAATTGTGAAAGATATCGTTTTACACCCATACTATCAGCCTCTGTTAGTCTCTTGTTACAAGGATACTGATGAGACAATTACGTTTTACTCTACCTTGCTTAATGTTTCACAATTTCCTTTCCTTACCTATTTATCTGTCATTCACTCGTTTTGTCCTTCCTCCTTTCTACTCTTTCTCCTCCTCCTTTTCCATTTCTTGACACCTCACGTTACATATCACCTATCTCGTGCATTCTATTCCATCAATATTATTGTATGTTTCCCTTTCCCATCCAGATTCTTGGGACGCCAGTTTTAGCAACCATAAATTAATCTTCCCACCCAGGCGTCAACACCTTTTTAAAACTTCGCAAACTCGTTATAACAGAATAGGAATCACACCTACCGGCGTCTGTGACCTTTGGAAATACAAAGGGATAAGAAAGTTCTTTGAAATTTCCACCCCTCGTAAGTCACAACCTTTCGCTGTGACTCATTACCACTCCTTTGGGCGTTCAGCAAGCCATCCCTGAAACTATCTGTAATGAATTATTTTGCAGTAGAACGAATGAGCGGTTCGTCAAGCATTGTAGCTCATGGCGTGTATGCAAGTTGGTCTTTGATGGACACCATCAGTTCTGTCTAAGGTGGGGGCAAATTACCAACGTTCCTAATCTTAAGCTTTTATGAGCTCTTTGCTTGCATATAGTCTTAAGTATATTTTCCTGTATATTTTGCTTACTTTAGCAGCTAGGTACATACTTTTGGACTGATTTCTTTTGAATTTACCAACTATAATTTCATTTTTCGTCTTTCCTAGTTGAGAGGGAACACTTCTGGAGTACGAACGTCGACTATTACAGTACAAGGTAAAGTAAGGTATAGTTTTAAATGCATCAAAAGTGTGATGTAATTCAATTTTGTCCTTCTTTCAATATATTCCATCGAATAATCCTTACACATCGACAAAGTTATAAAATGCATATACACATCAAGCGATGTTCTGAGACGAACCTGGCCTAGAAATGCAAGGCCTAATTGAATAGAAACCCACGTACTATAACTCAATTGTATCAAACAGAACATCGTACAGTAATAACTGTTATCGCAAACTTATAAGAGAATTGGAGGTATTTCAAAATAGCTTTATACTTATTCGAACACTTTCCATAACAGTAAGAACCAGATGATCGGATGTAATAAAACAATCCTATTATCTTTTTGGGTCTCTCAATAATTCGCATTGCTATTTTAATCGTGAATCTATTTCATTCTATGAGAACTTAAATGGATTTCAACTGTAATAACTTGTTTTTATTTGTTTCATTTCCTATATCATTATTGCTTTCTATCATGATGTGTTTATTTCATTAAATATTACAGTACTGAAACGTTTCAAAACAATAATCATGCAAAACAAATTGACAATTATCACAAAACATTCAGT
>NC_089754.1:35997383-36012383 GCF_040412425.1 Macrobrachium rosenbergii | reverse complement strand
ATCTCATTTATCAATCAGGTTTTAGTTGATTTTGCTCTAATTTATATATATATATTTACTTTTAAGGCATATTTTTTTCTCTAAGACAACTTTCGTTAATAGAAATTTCTTTAGTGGCATCAATAAGTTTTATGCAGGAATCTTTTTCATATCGGCGTTTTTTTCCAAGTCTCATGCGTCTATCTTCGGTTAAGAACACAAACTTCCTTCTACCATTTATCGTTTTCTGCCACGACAGCTGACAGAATATATATATATATATATATATATATATATATATATATGTATATATATATGTATATGTGTGTGTATGTGTGTGTGTGTATATGTTTATATATATATATATATATATATATATATATATATATATATATATATATAATATGTGTGTGTGTGTGTGTGTGACAGAAAGACACATGGCCTTCTTCACCATGGTTACTATCCACAACAGTCTTCTAACTACTATGCCCCTAATTCACTAATCAGGTCAAGTGGTACAAAACGGGTTTCAAGAAATTGTGCTTAAAGAATTCTGACTAATTCGATGGATGAACGCGATATTTTTCGCTTGTGGAACGACTATTATAGCTACTGGACACAATACATACATAGATAAATAGATATGTATATGTTAATATTTCTATGTGGTATTCATTTACCTAATCAGCTCCTGATATTCAACAATTAGTGTATGCTAATAAACTTGATAGTGGCTCAGGGATACACCTAGTCTGATCTTTCCGAACTGTCACATTCCTCCCGAAAATTAAGTAACTTAATATCTTACTCCAACTGGATTCTGTTCCTGGAAAATCCTTTTCCCTGAAGAGAAAACAACAGCTACAGTTCATGTAGGTGATATAGGGAATGATAACTAAACAAGTAAAGGTTTTAACTAGGGTGGATTTTACTGCCCAAAGATTAAAATCATTATTGATTTGCAACTATTGGTAATCCAACCTGTTAAGAGCTAAGTTTATGCCAGCTTCTTTAAATATCTTACTTTCAAATTTTATAGCTAAACTGTAACTAACTATAACAACACAATCAACTAAGGTCAGTTTTCCATATATATTTTATATCTTCACCCAGTTTACTTTTTATGCGAGTGTTGCTTTTCGAACAAACAAATTGATTATCAATTTTTTTTTTTTTTAGTCTCGTTTGTTACTGAGCATTTCTGTAAAGAATGACCCCTTCTCCTCCTCATTCAGTCTCCTCTGAAGCTTGCAACTATTAGTCATTCCCATACTATGATGCTATCGTAGCTATAATCCTAATAAAAAGTCAAAACTAATGCAAAATGAAAAGAATTCATGGATTTTAAATTGCTACATTATTGCACTTGCGAAGGCCTTTTCTTGTCGTCATTGCTTTTCGTCGCAAAAAAAAAAAAAAATCTAATTTTGAAGAAACATTTCCACTTGAACCGTACTGCGTAACAAGGGGATGCAGCCAACATTTTCCTTCAGTTGCGCAGTGTAAACCGTACATGTTACTTCTTTGCAGCCTTCCTACATATACATAAAACTTTCGGCATTCTGCTTGACCCTCTTTCTCTTAGGTTTCTTCCCGCGAAGCTGTTCAACTTCCTCAACATTACCTTGCTCCAGGTTCCAATTAACCTATAAAAATCACTTCAGACCAGCCCTGTGAGATCTCTGATATCGTTGCGTATTATTACTATTACCTCACAAAAACTGAGTAACCAGTTTGACGTCCGAACCGGACGGGGAGGGGCTATATGGGCGTGTGCCCTAAAATCCAATTATGCCTGTGTTGACCTACACATTGAATTACGCACCATGTTGTTATTTGACTGTTGTGGGTCGCAACTACTGTGGAAAGAAGAGAGAAGTGAAATCATTCTTTAGACTTTCATAATTGATTGATTTATGTCTATTAAAACTGGCGAGATATTCATAAGTGCATAAAATTGTGATTCACTGGTTTCGTTAAACTCTGATAACGACAGAATGTGATAAAAATGGAAGTAATAACAGAAGGTACGCTATAACAGTAACTGTAATCTTGAATTACAATCACCTTTACGTAATGAATCATGTTGAACTTGTCTGTTCAAAACAGGGAATGGTCAAGAAGGCTGCAGCAGCGATGTCTTGTACATCAAGTTATCTACTCATCTTTGTGTGGCTCTTATTCTGAGTTGTTTACAAATACTGTACAATCCTCACTGGCCTCATCATTTATGCAAATCATTATGATGTGGGGCAATATCTTGATTTCACAAACATTTTCACTATACTCTTGGAGATGCCCATATTCTTATGTGAGAGAGAGAGAGAGAGAGAGAGAGAGAGAGAGAGAGAGAGAGAGAGAGAGAGAGGTGAATTACTCATGGAAAACGAACTGTACATGCACAAGCATGACGCATAGCGGCCTGGTATCGATTACTTGTTTTGATTGTAACATTAGATTTTAAGAGTTTCTTCACGAGGAAGATCTTGATAAGAAGCTCTCTCTCTCTCGAGTTTTTCCTTCATTCACGCTCTAGACTTTCCTACGAGCTTCTCTCTTCGTACTTATTCTTAACATCAAATGACGTATATAATGACCTAAAGAAAAGTGTAAATGATACAACATAAAAATCTTAAGGGATGATCAGCTAGAAATATTGACAAAGACCAATAAAAGCAAACGATTGATTAATTCACACTTGTATCAACACTAAGGCCACATCGTACCTCCTCTGAAGGATTCTCTTTCATGAATCGTGACTCTTCGTCGATTCCTCCCGCGACGGTCGTGCTGCTTCTCTGCGAGCTCTCTACTAATGTAACCATTTCTTTCTTTAACTTCACCTCCTGACAAAAAATTACTTGACGTTGTGATTTCCTTTGGTTTTCGCTAAAGTTATTATGATTTAAGGAATCATCAGTTGGACCATTTTTGGTCGGTTAGAATTAGCGATTGGTAACCTTCTTGGAACCTTCTTGGTAATGTGATGAGTGAAGATGTTTCAGAGGGGTTGTAACGCTACTTTAAAGTGCGGTGAATCAATGCTTATGTTATCAGTTTTTGTTTTTTTTATTTTTCACAATGTACTCCTGAGAGAGAGAGAGAGAGAGAGAGAGAGAGAGAGAGAGAGAGAGAGAGAGAGAGAGAGAGAGAGAGGGTAACCTTGAAAGAGGTAAGAAATGTAAAGATGGGTAGAAATGGTAGAAAGGTTAGCGAGGGTGATAAGAAGAATTACGGTAGTTTTGATTCATGCCCACACGTCTAGCACCTATATATTGAAGGAGAAACAGGCAATTCAAGGGCTGGATGAGGAACTGGCCCTTTAGATCTAGTGAAAGGAGGAATGAATATGGTAGCCAGCAAAAATTCTGCAAGTAAGTACCAGAACATCCTTTACTAAACTCTACATGTCATGGAGATCCTTAAAGTCATTTTATCACTGATTGGGCTATATGTATCAAGGGGAAATTCCATGTCATTATTACGTTTAAGGCAGTTTTTTTTACTTGACCAAGTTAAGTTAGGCTACTAAACTCTTTACAATGCTCGCCCGTAGGATATATTCTTAGACGAAAAGTAAAAACTGAAGCAAGGTAATGTTAAAGAAGTTGGACAGCTATGTAGAAAGAGACCACTGGGAACAGATTAAAACTATGATGCAAAATCTAATGCACAATGCAGCTTCAAACCGGAGTGACGTTGCGCTGTAAAGAAACGTTAAAACTTTCTCTCATTTGCCACGAAAGCAAACTGCAAGCAATATTTACTAATTCGGGAGGGGGGCAGGAGAATATTTCCAATCTATCGACTGTATCTATCTGACTTTTCATCCTTTATTCCTTTATCTTTCGCAAAAAAAAAAAAAAAAAAAGAAAAATCTCCTCCACGGTCACTGGACACGGTTGATGGGATTGCCATCATATATGCGGTGGGTTCACCCACCCGAAAATTCCGAATCTCGAGAGATGGCGAAGGCCGTGCTGCCTGTGGCGATTCTGAACTAGACGCCTTTGGGCCTATTATAAAAATCTGATGGTATTCTAGGAAATTTGTATCTTTCTCTCTCTTGTTATGATTTCCGTATTACAGACATCCCGAATTACGATACCAGATTTTTTTATGTCTTATAATTCCTGTATAAAAATGGGTAAATAGATGCAGGTTTTCTTTCATTTAATCTTTATCTTTGCTATTTATATAATAAATCTAGCCTGCCCGACCTATATTTTGTTAGTTTCCTCAATTTAATATAAGTTCAATAAATATTTAGCTTCGTTGTCAAGAGAGGTCTCTCAAATCCACTTTACATATTCACGTAAAATTTAAATTTAAATTCGCACTTTATTACAATAATATTTATTTTCTTTAAAACATGACAAAATTATAAGCTTTACGATATATTCACTGAAAGCGAGGCACCTAACACTAAAAGGACCTACCCCAACCTAACTCGGGTTTTATAACTCATCCTATCACTGCCATATCCTGTCACAAGTTATTCCTCGTTTTTATGATCGTCTTCGGTTACAGTTCGAGCCAGATGGGGGTGGCCGGGTGAATATTTTTCATTGTGATTTACGTACATCATTTACTATTTTAGTAGATATTTGCGCAATGCTTAAGACGTGGTTAAAGCTAATATTTACTTTACTTTTTCGGTTGCTGTTAATTCTAAAACAGAACATTTTCAAACCACTTAGAAAATTCCAAAAATTCCAACTTTTATCAGTCATATTTCAGGCCAAGACAGGAAGCCAAGTCAAGAACTGTTACCGTAACAAATGATAAATTTTGTCGCCTGCAAAAGAATAAAAACAAAAAATAAACATAAACAATTTATATCAACAAGATTAACCTGTCTCCACAGTCTAACTTTTATACCCGTGGTCAGAATGAAGAGAACAGCCGCAAAAAAAAAAAGGTGTTATTTCAAGCACACCTATAACAACAACGGCATCACAGACAACGAAGCTTTCATCATCAGTACCTGTCCATTTTGTGAAAGCGAGGTCTCTGTCTTTGCGAAACAGAAGTCTGGCCTCATGGAGCCTCAAGCTATGAGGAAGCCTCCTCAAGGTGCTAGGACAATGGACCCCTGGTTAACGGCTCTGCAGCTGAGGATTCAGAATATCCGAAGGAATAAACATTGTCAGGGATCTTATACAAACAACCTGCTCACGGGGTCGAGTGGGAGGTGGGTGTGCATGAGACGTGGGGGTGGATGATGGAGGGAAGGGAGGGGATGGGAGGATGGGAGGAGAGATGGGAGGGAGAAGAGGGATGTAGGAGGTAGGGGGAAGGATATGAGGGGGTTATAGGGAATGATACACAAACGAAAAGCAATCGCTCACCGGTTTGTTTACGTTCCGTTGAGACTTTAGTTGGTTTCTTACCCAACTCACCCACTTTTTATTTTGATTTTATTTCATCCCTTCCGTCCTTCATCGTTAAGTCTTTCCCCTCGTTTAATCCGGTTATTTATTCAGGTTGTACCTATTTCCCTTCCGACGTTTACTCTTCAGTAATGATTTCCTATTTCATATTTATACCATTGAGTTGCACCGTTTCTTATCTAACGCTCGATGATCTAAGGTAGTTAAATAAATAAATAAATAAATAAATATATATATATATATATATATATATATATATATATATATATATCATTGTATATTGATTGCCTATATATATATATATATATATATATATATATATATTTTTGTATATATGTCAGGAATCATAACAGCTGATAAAATAATAAAGATACATATATAAACTACACATGTATAAAGTATTTGATTAATTTATCCATAATACTGCTATTTTAAATTTGATATAACTTATGACACTTATTAAGTAGATACTTGAAAATGTTTATAACATATGTCATATATATCATTGTCTCTTGGATTGCCTGGGTTCATATATATATAACGTTATTTCTACCTTATTTCAACATCTGAGGTGCTACCTTGTTCATTATTTTGGTTTCTTCACGTTAATGCTTTCTTTATTTGTTGAACAGATATTTTGTTTTTTTATTTATTTTACCTTCATAGCTGACAACATAATGATGTAAATTTGCTATGATTTTATGGATGAAATTACCTCTGCATCCGAAAAATAACGTATCTGACGATACCGAGTAGATTTTGCAACATTCTCCTTACAGTAATGTGTGCCTTTAATAAGCCATCTTTAAGCATTTCATATAGTCTGTAAGATTTACACTACAGTATACTAGCCCAATTGTCGTTAACAGTAAAGAAATGGCAAATTCCTGTCCCTTTATTATAAGAGGATTTTATACGAATTCATCATTCATCAGGAAACTATACTATTGTTCTTTGTTCTCACTGCATTGTAGAAATATGTAAACAGTTACAAAAAGAATATATATATATATATATATATATATATATATATATATATATATATATATATGCATGTATGTATGTACAGTATGCGTATATGTATGACCGTATTTTAGATCTTGATATATACCGAGCAGCAAGTTCGCGTGCGCTATTGACTGATTGATTATGAAATTTTGTCTTGACGACCAAGCGCCGGAACCCATCAGGATTATTCAGAGCCGCGTGCGATTCAATACGTACGTTTTTTTGGTTTTATGTAATCCAGATCAAATACCACAAGGACTGCTTCTATTTGGTTCATTACCAGAGAGAGTGTCGGAAACTGCAGTTGCATGAGAATGCACCAGGTGCAAGTTACGTTTTTATTTCATCAGACTGACCCTCGGGAAGACCATAGCTATGACATACATAGAAAACGTCCCTGGTCGAAGTAATCATAGAAAATGGTCTTAATTATATAAACGCGGTCACTTAAATAAACCAATTTATGTTCTTTATGGCTCGAGTTACGATTAAACTAACACAAACATTTAGAAAGTTATTCGTAAGTCCTTTGCAAATATATGGATAAAGAACCTACAATATTTTTCTTTCGGAAAACAATCTAAAATTTACTTCTGGCTCTCATTTCGTTCCTTCCCCAGGTTTCAAGTTTACGGTTTGTCATCCAAGACGGTTGGGAAACCATAGAAATTCAAATCTAGCAAAGCGATGACCAACGGTGACTTATGCATCTTGAAACGTCCTTCCATTTCTTTTAAGCTTAAATGTGATTTTTCTACAGTACTGGAGAGGGCTTCTTTTGCATGTCAATAGGAAAATGATTGGGCAAGTTGGCACAATTTCTAATTTTTTTTTTTTTTTCTTTTGTAGTTCCATGACTTTTCCATCAGTTCAACATAAAGTTTACGCATTTCACTTTATTTCCGTTGTGAAAATCACAAATGACGTAATGAATTACGAGACTTTGCTTTACAATCACTTTATCGTAAAATTTACAATGTTCATCCTACTTCCAATTCTAAAATCCCTACTAGGCCTAATGCCGCTTAAAATAAATAAATTTTACATCACTTTTGCCATAAAAAAACGGTATTGATAAATTTTCGACGACAAAAATTAAACTTTATTTCAGTCTGAAACACGCTGACTTTTATAAAGGAAATCTTGACAAAGTTTCTTCTGTAGTGATACAATTCACCACCAAATATATCTTAGTAACATAGCTGTGAACTATTAATCAAAATGATTAAATGTGACATCGTAAAATGTCAAAATTTTGCCTGACTTCTCATGCTTGCAACTTCTTTTTTCATATTTAGGGCAAGGGACCGTGTTGTAGTAAGGATTAGGCGTTCAATGCTCTCAGCTGGTTTACCGTTCCTCAGCTCAGAGCTCATTCTACACCCAAAATGGTACTAAAATTTAATCACTGCCTATGTAAGCCTCTTGAATTATCACTTAATCTGTTTCATAATATCAATAATGATATTAGTAATAACAATTGGTATATGGAAACTAAACAACCAAGAGTAGTTCGGGTAAAAAAATATGCTAAGCTGTAAGTAAACAGAGTTAATTAAATTAAATGTCTTCTAATTTACAAAACTACTTAAATTATTATGGCTGAATAATAGGAACCTTATATTTTTAATGTTTGTTTAGCAAGGTTTGTGACACGGGAAGGGAAAATTTAGGTAGTACATGTATAGGGCTAGCCTGTTCTTAGTTTTTACGAAAGTGGTAACTTCTGACAAACTATATTTGATCCTGTGTCGATTGACGTGGAAAGGTAAGAAATTATAGAGCACCGAATAGTATACTAGGCCTATTTCCAAACCAAGACTGAAAGGCATTACTCAAGGCATTATTGTTTAGGCCTATCCCATTACCAAGATACTAACCTATTTACGAAGTTAGGATTTCAAAGAGATTCTCTCTCTGTGCCTCACTTAAGCAGTATTCTGATTCTTCATGCTACATAATTTTGTTTTCATCCAACCAGTTGTTATAAAGGGAAAGATAAAGTGATAGACAAACAGTAATATAGTCTAACCTATCTGAAAAATTCTCTCTCTCTTGAAACGATTTTCGATACAAATGTAATACTCTTGTCTAATCTGATGACAGCACAAGGGAAAATGAAATAGTATTGTAAACTGACATAAATTTAGCTCCCAGGGAGAGTCCCTCTTTCTTAACTTTCTTTCATTTCCTTGTTAATAAACTACTTTTCCCGCTACCTCTTATTCTCTCTGTAGTGGTAGAGCTGCATTTCAAATAAAAAAAAAAAAATAGTTTTCTGTTACAATACCCATTCTCTGAAACAAATTTATTATAACACTAGAATCCGGAGGTTTTCAGAGTACATATTATATATATATATATATATATATATATATATATATATATATATATATATATATATATCCTAATAAAGCATAAAGTACGGTTTCAGAAAAACAAACAGAAAAAGTAATTTCATTTTTCGCGGATACTGTCCGAATAAAAAGAATGACTGTTTAATATTCATTCTGTTGAAAAGGAAAAGTCTAATAGCCTTTAAAAAATAGGCTTAACCACTCGTCACGTATCAGTTCTGTTGTATGAATGGATGATGTTTATGTGAGCGTATATGTATGTAGGAAATACTCCGATATGTATGTTCAAGTGTGACTGGCAATTAATTTTACTGGCAATAAGTACATTTCTTAGGAAGCATAGTTATGGAATGAATAGGGTTCACTCCTTATAATAAGAGAGTGACAGTCTGACAAATATAGATAGATAACTAATATTTTCATCTAAAACTGACTAATACATGGGCAAAACATTTAACCGTAAACTAGAATAACTTGGCATTAAACTGAGTTTTGAAACATTCGCCCAGCAAATTTCTTTAATGATATTGAAAAATGATACGCATAAAGGATTTACTTCAGGGTGACAAAGCTTCCAGTTTCACAAAGCTTGCACTTCTTACCCTTTCCGCTGACGAAACAAACTTCATCCCCCTCCACCGTATTACAATCATATCCAGTATATATAAAGCCAATCACAAAGTCCTGACTGCATTGCTTACGAGACTGAAGGTCTTCCGAAGGCATTAAAAGCAACGTCAATACAAGACATTACAAGCAAAACGTCAGTATAAGATATTAAAAGCAAACGTAAGTATACGCTGTTCGACAATTTATTTCGAATCAATTCAAGGTCAATGTAAAGACTGCCGCAGGAAGATGTTTAATTGAATTTTTTTTGGCTAAACACTGTGCTAAAAGGTGTATTTAATGCAGTACGGGTGAGATCATTTGAGAACTCTACCGATATAATGAGATAACTGCCGTCTTTTGTATGTCTTTACGTTCATATCCCAGGGGCTGGTAGTAAACATGGCAGAAGCTTCGCGGGGCGCCGTGTTCAGTTGACCAGCCCCTCAGGTATGAAAGTAAAAATATAAACAAAAGACGGCTTATTTCTCAAACTACCTCACATGTACTGCATTACATACACCCCTTTCTTTATTCCTAAGTCATTTACATTTACTAAATTTATAAGAGGTGCTGTTTTAGGATCAATATGTAAAACTGCAATCTTCGGACTACGAACCTGCCTAAACGTTTACGTAGACCTCTTTTTCATGTAAGACAACCACATTAGCAATACATTTTCTTTTAATTTTCTATTTCCTAAATACTGTAACTTAAACTTTATTATTATATAATTTCTTACACCGACGTACATTTGTAATGAATCTTAAAAAATCCAGTTTTGATAAATACAACGTGTCTCTCCCGCCATAAACTCAAAGCGCTATGACAAAAACTGTTACATTCCCCCCGGCCCCGCCCTGCCCCTACGCCACAACCATAGACCTGACCCACTTTTATTTTGTTATTGTCGCAATTCCTACTTAATTGCCACGAAGTATCATTAAGTTTACTACTGGTATCAGAATAAGCATAATGAAGAAAAACGTGCACTATACACATACGAAAAAAGATATGATTTAAAAACAAAGTCAAACAACATTTGGCAACACGCAGCTCAGCAATTCAACACGTCTAAGTAAGCTGACGAAATCTTCTAGCCTATATACTAATTTTGTATTATCACATTATTATTCATGTTCCTAGTATTACCGTTACTATTTTAATTATAATACAACGAATACTAGGAGTACTACTGTAATTATCATCTTTAACGAACGCTACAAGCACTTAGATTAAAACTGGCAGTTAAGTCTTTGTGTATTATCTAGCCTAATAATTATTATGAACGGACATATTTACTTATATTACTGGCCAAACCATAGGTAACGCTTTTCCTACTTACAAACTGACAGTCATTAAGTCTATGTGCTATTTTCTTTACGATCTAGGATAAATATATGAATAATATCTACTCATATCACAGGTAAAACAATATATTATGCCTTTTATACTTACAAATACTCATTCTTTGGGGCTCTGTAGACGGCAAAATACGTCTCTGGCATTATAGTAAGATAATCTGCTTGGATAGCGAGTACTATTTTGAAGGAGGGCATGTCCAGTTTTTTAATATATTAGAGTTCCTTCATGTCTTGCGCCAAGGTATAGGCCTAAGACGGTGTCTCCCTACTCGATACAATATGGTTCAATTAGTATAGCCTAAACGGCAGAGGAAAAATTTAACTTGTCATTCTAGTGTATTTTTAAAATCCGCTTTTTTTGTACAAATGTAACTAAAAATATTCCGTGCAGGCTTACAAGACCTTTTTGTAACATATACTGGCTCTTATACCAACTTTATGAAATTTTCCTTAATAATATTTTTGCTTCTGCTGCAATGGCACTCCAAAATAACTTGTAAAAACAGTTTTTCATTGTACCTGGTGCAATGTCGGTCAAAAATTACTCATAATGCAGTTGCTCGTAGCGACATTACACGATACGTCATCACTCAATCACTGGTCAGAGGATACTAGGGGAGGGGACGACCCTGTCACCACGGTGGGCGGCCCCGTAGAAGGAGAATGGGAGTGATTTCCAGCTTTAACCTTAGACGGGTGAACAACTCGGTATTCATTAGTGATTAGTTATTATGAAAAAAAACATGACAGACGTTACAGTTATGGACCCCATACACCATATTTCCATCCTAACCGACCACCGTAATCGCAAGTGCATAGGAATATCTGTGAGGCCATCGTTCCGCGTTCCGTGTTCCGCCAAAAGTGGGCGGAGTCTGGTGATTTAGACGCATCTGCCAACGCCAAGTTGTGGCTTAAAGAACTTTTCAGTATCTTAATGGCCGTCCTCTCTATGGGTTTATCTGGCGATGCACGTCAGTAATAGTCTAGCAACTCCTGTAGTGGTCGCACATCTAGCATACACAGTGGTTTCAACATCAAGTGATCAGTAGCCAAACAGCTCCTCTAGTGAACGTAATCGTAGTGTACACAATTAAGTGATAAAGGAATTTAGGAGGGAGTTCACCGAGTTACGCAAAGATCACCCACGCTTTTGGGAAATTAAAGACTTCAGTGACAAAGGGAACAGGAATGGTGCAGACGTGATACTTTTCGAAAAACTAATTTAAAAAGTGTCAGTCACCCACACTGAACTGGAAAAAGCGAAGTATCAAAGACATCAGCAGTTGCCGCTGACGATCTTTAGGCCTGTATTTCCATACTTTGATACTGTTTGATGTGTGTTATATAAGGGACCAAGAACTGACAAGGCCTTCTTGCTAAGGCCTAGTCATTGATGAGGTTAGTGGTACGTTGTCCTTACACTAAATTACTTATTTCTCTACTATTTTAGGAAGTTACGTTACAGTTTTGTAGAACGTAGTCATTCCTTAGTTACAGTGAGTGTAATAGGCCTAGGCATTAAATATGCAGTAGTTCGACAATATTAGGTCTACAGTTTCAGGAAAAATTGCCATTATATAGTATATATATACATACATACATATATATATATATATATATATACATACATATATATATATATATATATATATATATATATATATATATATATATATATATATATATATAGTGTTTATCATTACCATGAGTCGCCTACGTGGTAATTTACGTACTTCCTGTTGTTTTGGGAAGGCATTAGGCAATGCACAATTACACATCATAGCAAAGTCTACGTTTTATAGGCCTAGTTTCGTTTTGGGTTTACCAATGGCGTCCAAGGTGTCATGAAATCATCGTTGAGATTAAAGATCTAAAGGTGTTTGGATCAAATCTTTTGAACAGTTTGTGGGTAACTTCGATTTTAGTCATATCGAAATTGGATGGAAATCGACACCTCTAGGCTTATGGGTGGTGGGGGGTTGGGGTGGGAGGGAGTGGCGTTTGGGGGTGAAAATTTGTGGGGACGTGTGGCATTAGGCATTGAGGTGAACAAATCTCCCGTTCTTATTTTTCTTGCTCCAGTTAAGTAACCTATTAGCATTTCCGTCACGTAGACCTTGACAACTTCATCGATTGCAGGATATATGGACCAACAAGGAATCAAATTGCTAAAGAACCCCACAAAAATAGACTATCCATACGTTTCTGCTCGAATTTGGTGCCGTTTGTCTACACCACCAGATGGAGCTACTAAATATTCTTACATTTTTAACCATAGTTAAATCTTCTCTGTCAAAAAAAAGCAAGGAAGTTTTCCGTTAAGAATTTTTCAAAACAGACTTATGATGCAACCTCATGTATTATTTGAACTTAGTGGTTGTACAGGCGGAAGTTTTGTCTAGCAAACTTATGGCCACGAAAAACATATAAGTAATGGGAAACTTGATTTCTTTCTACAAATACGGCCGCAAACGAAAATAGGTAGATTTTGATACTGTAGTATGGTTCAGTTGAAATCATTCTGTGGAATGTTGTGGTTTAAATAACACGATTTTCAAAAAATGTTTTTATAAGTTAAAAGCGAGACAAAATTCTGATTTAAAACTCATTGCTCAGATTTTTACAACCAAAGCTGCGTAAAAAGCTATGCTTGTTAAACGCTGCACATGGTGTTAACTGAATAGTTAAACTACATAATATTGAATTAAACATGTGCATTTTCAGAACAATACAAGAACCCAAATTATGACATCGTAGCAAAGTTTCTCAAGTACAGCGTCATCAGCGAGATTCGAAACTGCCTCTTGCCTACTCTTATCCATTTCATAGGTTGATGCTATTTGCTAGACACATTTTACAAATAGGAGTAGAGTGTTCAGTGAAATTCCGTTGCGTTTCGTGCCATTTGTAGAATTACTTTTCGTAGATAATGAAGTCTTCTGAAAAGTCATAGGCGCACAGTTTCTCCTGTTCCTATATATGTGTGGATAATGAACACATATGTGTGTAGGTATAATATATATATATATATATATATATATATATATATATATATATATGTGTGTGTGTGTGTGTGTGTGTGTTTTTTATAAGTGTATGTGTATACATACGTACATATATACATAGATAAATTAATATATATGTATATTTATATATTATAGCTAGATATAGATCAAATATATGTTTACCTGCTTATAAACCTTTTATTAACAAAGAAAATCTCAAATTAAGATATATACTAACCTACTTTTTTTTTCATTGAGGGTATCTGAAAAGTCTCCTCACTTTTATGCCTTTCCCCTCTTTCATGTGAGAAGTAAATCAACTCTTAAAACGAGTTACGATCTCCCCTAAGCCTAAACGTAAAGGGTATTGTGAAAAGCTCTTTAGGGTTAGGATTTTTTTGAACCTTAAACAATCTACTGTTTCTAACTATATATATATATATATATATATATATATATATATATATATATATATATATATACATACATATATATATATATATATATATATATATATATATATATATATATATATACATAATGTATATATAAATCTTGATATATCCTATATATATACATAATGTATATATAAATCTTGACGTCCTACACATAGACACCAAAGGAAAATATACTCTACGGAATTCTCAATTCAAATTTCATCACAATTTTCTTTTTGAATGTGTAAAAGATTCCCCATAAACCTAAAACCTTTAGTAATACCTACCTAAAAAATCCCTCATTATAGGCCTAGGTCCTTCTCTCGGTGTCTCTGCTTGTACAACGGAATTATTTTCATAATTAATGAAAAGCTTTTATGGAGAGCGTTCAGTGGGTATATTTATTTCATCATCCATATCAACAAACTGGTTAAATGAAACCAAGCAGGAAACGGGTTTGTTATTTTTCTCAAAGCCCTGTGGGTAAGTTTTTTTATCGCTATTTCAAAAAATGACATAAATACGGTTTCTTTTTTAAATGAAAGTCATTTACGGGAAAGATCAAAGAGCGTATCATGTACAAGACTCCTCATACACATAATAAGGGGTTTCACCCGACCCACCTTTCGTTCGGACTGAGCAAGGACGCACCCAACCCCTCCCTTTCCTACCCCGTTCCCCCCTCCCCCCGCCCGCAACCCCAAACCTTTCCCACCCCATGTCCCTACTTTAATTAACGTACGAGAAAAAAAATCATCCACACACTCTAATGTAAGATAATTAATTAAACTGCCTCTCCGGGAGAATGGAAACTGGTTACCCATAGATATCAGCTCGGTGTTAAA
>NC_089754.1:35992383-35994883 GCF_040412425.1 Macrobrachium rosenbergii | reverse complement strand
ACTATCTATATATATATATATATATATATATATATATATATATATATATATATATATATATATATATATATATATACACACTGTGTATAAAATATTATCAAGCATAAAATACATACTTTCCGCAAATTACAATTTACTTGCAACTCAGCTCATAAAGACCACTCTATTAATTATACGTAAAATATAAAATACCACCAGGAACTAATTCTGACATTAAAATTGCAAATCACGGACTTTGTAATCCATGCAGCGCAATTTCAAAATCAGCATTATGAAAAAATATAAGGAGATTAGGCTTAATTGGTTGTGTACGAAATTACCAAATCCGCATAATCAATTAATTTTGTTTTTCGCGGTTTTAAATTTATTTTTTATTTTTGGCCTCCATCGCATGAATATAGTTACTGTTACATATCTTCAGCTTTATTTAGGGAGCTAGTTGTTAGTGATATACTTCTTTTCTGACGGTTCAGCATGTAGCTAAATGCTATATAGATCTTTTGTATTATAATATATATATGTCTGTGTGTGTGTGTGTATCTGTACACACACACACACACACACACATATATATATAATATATGATTTATTTATTTATTTATTTATTTGTGAGGAAGGCCCTCAGTATCCAGGAGGGGAGGGAGGGAGGGAGAGAGAGAGCAAGATAGAGTTGAATGGGGAGATGTGAATAGGGGGTTCGACGGACTGCTGATGACTTGTCTGTGAAAGTGTATGAATCTGTTACTCTTGCTGAACTTTTCGGCACAGGAGTTCATTCACGATTCAGCAGTCAGAATCTGGGTGTGACAATGAGTGCTGATTATAGCGTCTGAAATCTGGATAATGTAATTAAAGATATATACATGTTGTCAGGGTTTCAGGTCACATATAGTATTATTTAAATAACTGTCTCTTCCTTACTGTCTAGTATACTAGGCTATTTTTACGGTTATATAACCAGACATCTGTCAATTATTCCCTACTATGTTTATATATAAATTATATATATATATATATATACATATATATATACAGTATATATGTATATATATACGTGTGTGTGAGTATAAACACACACATATAGCCTATATATATATATATATATATATATATATATATATATATATATATATATATATATATATATATATATACTGTATATATACATCGTACCCTTAATTGACAGTGTGAACATAATTAAACTATATTAATCAATAATAACTGAAATTAACATAAGTAACAGTAAACCACTCAAGCCAGTTTCTTTATGAACCTACCCAGCCACGATGCCTCCATTTGACCCTGCATAGCATTGAGACAGCCAGGGCATACGAAGGAAAGTTGGGGTATGAGCTTTGGCATCTGAAACTCCCACTTCACTCTTGAGATGCTCATCTTCTCCCGGATTCTTAGCAATCACAACAACAACGAACAACAAACAATTGTTTCTCTCGTTGTTTTGCGATAAGAGTGGATCCAGCCTCAAGTGGCAGACCTTTTATCTGGGAAAGTCTCTTGGGATAATTTACTTTATTAAGGTTGGGAGCGATGGAACCGGTTCCACAGTAGAATCATAATTTGTCTTATTGATATTCCTCGAAATAGCGTTGGTTTTTTGTTTAGCATTCTTTGGAATGTTCTTGTATCTGAACTAATAAGTGTTTCTTTTATATATATATATATATATATATATATATTATATATATATACATATATATATGTATATATATATATATTATATATATATATATATATATATATATATATATATATATATATATATATATATATATATATATGACGTTGCTTGCAAATGCTGTCTCACGAGAATGTATATTTCTTTGCATGAGCTGAGAGAGGAGAGAGAGAGAAAGAGAGAATTATTCATACCAAGCATAAATGTGCAAGACTTTTGCTATGCGTTATTCACATAACAAGAGAACGGCGGGGATATTCGTGGTATCACCCTTTCAATATTGAGCGCCGTATACCCAGACATATCTTCATTAGCATCATTATTCAAATGCTCGTTTAAAAGCTGCACAGAATAACAAAGAGCATCATAGGCAAATCATCCAGAACGAATTCATTATAGATTACACGCCATTGCAGAGAGCTATCATAATGCAATCACTTAATTATCCCTCTTATTTCGAGATAAAATCGGATCATGGAAACATTACGGTCGTGTCGTTTTTCTCGAAATAGGATTCTTTCGGAAGTTGCTTACGGTAATTTTGTAAGTATTTAGAGATTAAGTATAATAATTTGGATTCTGTTTTAGTTTATGGTGATTAGTGAATTTCATATATATATATATATATATATATATATATATATATATATATATATATATATATATATATATATATATATACATATATATATATATATATATATACATACATATATATAATTGTTTACACGCATTTATATACAGTATATATATACTGTATATATATGTATATACTTGTATATAATGGAACTAATCAAAGCATGG
>NC_089754.1:35964883-35984883 GCF_040412425.1 Macrobrachium rosenbergii | reverse complement strand
CCCGAACCTCAGGCTTTTAAAACTCTGTTCACTGTGAAGATCGTAAATAAATTATTATTTTCTAAGACGCACTCTCATCATTTACAGCAATGAAGGAGAAAGACCATCGTATTATAACAAGCCACAGAGAATGACTTTGGAGTCATCGCGTTTTTCGGGATGTTAAGAATATCACGAACCTCCTCCATTAATTTCTCCTCATTACGGTCCGTCTTTGAAGTCTCACGTAACAGTATCGTTATAGCGTGGCTTTCCCTTTGATGTTTAAGTATAGAAGCATAGTAAATTATCCCACGGATGAGAGGATTCTTCAATGAATAACTTCTCAGAATTGTTTGACTTTTCCAGAACTTGTTTGTTGTGTGGAATGAAAAATTCAGTAGTGTGGAGGTTTAACTAAATGACTATCAAAGTCTGGACAAAAAGGCCACTTTTTACTTATTCATTCTAGACAGGAGTAGTGGTAGTATTACTAGGACGATTTATTTCGTATCTGATATATAACATTACACGAAACAAACAAAACATAAGTTCATTATAAAATGACATATAACAGTACAAATCCAGAGCTATATGGTCTGTTCCTAAAACTATTTATTTTATAGATAAATATCCAAATAAACATATAAATAAACAGGTAAATAAAGAGATAGATAGACTGAAAAAAAGAATCATTGCTGTAGACTGGCGTTCCTCAGGGTACAAAACTTAAAGGTATTCATACCCTTCTAGTTATCATTTGTTTCCATTAACCCCATTTTCTTTCCATTATTAGATTTTCCCCGTCCACCTCCTTTTCCTCGCATTTTCCTCTCCCTTCTGTACCTTCTTACCTTAGTAATACTTCTCCACTGAGTGGTCGTTTCACGGCCGTCTTTCATTTTGATATTCTCCCTTGTCCTCGTGAAATTCCTTTGTCCTCCTTCCTTCCTTTCTTCCTTCCTTTTTCCTTCAGAATTCTTAATCTCATCTCTTCTCTTCATTTCAGACTTTCCTCACTCTCTGTCAATATTTCCGGGAGCCTTCATCACTTTGATGTTTATGTCAATTATTCGCCCGTTTTGGTCACGGAGGCTTCAGTCACTTTTCGGCATATTCTCTCTCTCTCTCTCTCTCTCTCTCTCTCTCTCTCTCTCTCTCTCTCTCTCTCTCTCAGTGCTGTGAATATACTTCTGTACCTCCATCATGTTTCTGTTATGAGAAACTAAAGAGATTCAATAAATAAAAGATGAAACTATTTCCATATGACATTGATCTACCCTACAATCACATAAGTTTTTTCCATTTTATTTATTAATCTAACCTGTTCATTTCCCGTTATTTTTGTATTATTGTTTTGATAACCTCGCTCATTATTGGTTGCTAAACTGCGTCATACACTATATTCTGAGATTCAGAAGTTTATAAAAATACATTTTATAAGAGGAAGTCTAGTCTGCCTAATAAAGCCACTTGCATCAAACTCAGCAGCTTGCAGAAATAGATTTTATAGAAGAGGAAGCCTGCTCTGCTTAATATAAGCCCTTGCATCACTGTTTATAATCATAAAGGTAAGAGCAGATATCCTGTGGTCACTTGAAAGGTTAATGCTGACAACATTTGCGCTCAGGATTTGAAGCTATTATGTCAAGTCTGCAGAAAAATAGTGATGACTTTGTTCTAGAACTAACCCCTTTAGACTGTACGTAAAATAGCTCAAGTTAATCGTTAGGACGTAAACAAATAGAAGAAACAGTAACAACATTATGGAAAACCATTCACCTATCATGTTCTTTCTCATAAAGGGTCTCTTCTTCTTACTACTACTACTACTACTACTACTACTACTACTACTACTAACTAATACTATGATAATAATAATAATAATAATAATAATAATAATAATAATAATAATAATAATAATAATAATAATAATAATAACATTCTCGAAGACGACCTTTTCTCAAACAAACTTCATTATTAAGAATGGCGGTCCGGAAGCCATTGAGTTTATACTTCAGTTTCTCAACTCCGTAGGAGGGTAGTGCACCTCATGTGGTGCACTGTAGGCATTACTTAATGTTCTTTACAGCGTCCCTTCGGCACCTAGCTGCAACCCCTTTCATTCCTTTTACTGTAACTCCGTTTGTATTCTCTTTCTTCCAGCTTACTTTCTACCCTCTCCTAACAATTGATTCATAGTGCTGTCGCGAGGTTTTCCTCCTGTTACAGTTTTCAAACCTTTTTAATGTCAATTTCCTTTTCAGGACTGAATGACCTTATAGGTCTCAGCACTTGCTCTTTCGTCAAAATTCTATATTCTGTTTTATTCTATTCTCATAAATCTTTGCACGCATGCGCACTAATGCTTATCCAATCAACAATAATCATGAAAGTGAGCGTTTAATAACTTCCCCTTTATCACTAGATTCCCTTATCATTTAATTCCATATGTTCCCTTTTATATCTTAATCTTCCGTTCTAGTAAAATTATAAAATGAAAAATATTCCCCTTAATCGTAGCCCTCACATTTTCAGTTTTTCATCATATCGTTATTTTATTCATTATCTCGATCTCACGTTTGAGTCTTTCTCTGTGAAATTTAATTTCCTCTCTTTTACTTCTCTGTTTCCTGGGCTTTCCCCACAATCTCTTTTTCTTTTATTTTTTTCTTTGTTTGTTTTTGATGTTCGCTTTAATCTTCCCTTCGCGAATTCCTTTCATCTCTTAACCTTCAGTTTTCTCTATTTTAACATTTCTCCCCCGGTGTTGCTTTGCTTATTTTGGTCTATCATTAATCTTTTATGTATTTAATATCGTTAAGCTTACCGGTATATGTGTTCTTTATCATTAATTTTTTATGTATTTCTTATCATTAATCTTTTGTCTTTTTTATCATTAACTTTTATGTATTTTTTATCATTAATCTTTTGCGTATTTTTATCATTAATCTTTTATGTGTTTTTTGTCATCAATCTTTTATGTATTTTTTTCATTAATGTTGTATGCATTTTTATCATTAATCTTTTATTTGTTAAATAATTCGGTGGTGCGAGATTTAGCAATTCGCTCATGTTTTAGTTCGATTTCTAATTATTTCCCATTTACAGTAAATAAACACAAATTAAATACATATATATCTTTAAGTATTTAATGATTTCAAATCCCATTAAACCAAATGCGTAATAGAGTCATTAGAATTTAAGCTCCCCAAACCCTCGTCTCTATTCCCAGTAACTCGTCTTCAAAGGATCTGGTATTTGGAATGTGGCTTTTGCATTCCTTCACGAAATAAGTTCAGAATATTTTCATAGGCTCTGGATCATTTAGAGACATGACTAAATAACTCTGCTGTTTCCTTCAGTGCCTCTGTTTTCTGGAATTAGCGCGTGCTACTCGTCTTGTAGAGCGTCGTGTGTCCATGTTCTTTTTCCTGAGGTGTCACGATGCCTCAGTGTTTATATATATATATATATATATATATATATGTATATGTGTGTGTGTGTGTGTGTGTGTATATATATATATATATATGTGTTTTGTGTGTATGTGTGTTTGGCTATTACATATATAAAAGTATAAACATATATGATATACACAAACACACACATATATATATATATATATATATATATATATATATATATATATATATATATATATATATATATATATATATATATATATATATATATAAGAAGAAAATATATACCCATAAAAATACTATTTGAATATTGCAACCATCCATTTCCATTTCGAGCACTTCCTTCTGTGGCCCTGTTCGCTGGTAAAATATGGATAGTTGAAATGTTACAAGAGTATATATACAAAGCATATGTAGGTGTGGCATTAAGTCTCCGATGGTATGCAGGTGACCGTTTCCCAAGAAGGAGGGAAAATGAACAATTCCCTAGTGGTTTTTGGCCTCATTAACTCCTGTCTGGCGATGCGTCTGGTGGTCGTATTTCCTGGAACACCTGCTTGAGAAGAGGCCTGAGAATTAACCCGTCGATGTCATCCAATTTCCATTGTCCTCCTGACAAGTTCATATTGTTGGTTTGGTTGATGATAGCAGATTCCAGCATCTCTCTTTTGTATGGACAGGCCCAGCGTTCGAGTCTCCGACCGGCCAATGAAGAATTAGAAGAATTTATTTCTGGTGATAGAAATTCATTTCTCGTCATAATGTTGTTCGGATTCCACAATAAGCTGTAGGTCGCGTTGCTAGGTAACCAGTTGGTTCTTAGCCACGTAAAATAAGTCTAATCCTTCGGGCCAGCCCTAGGAGAGCTGTTAGTCAGCTCAGTGGTCTAGTTAAACTAAGATATATATGCAAGCTACTTTTGAAAACCAGCTCCACCCCGCTCCAGTTTATCGTATGGCCTTTATCCCTGATATGTACTTTGAAAATGTGTTGAAAGAACACGAAAGCGCTTGGTACTCCTTTTATTTTTCCTGTGGTCTTGGCTAGATATATTGTCACGCTATTTAGTGACATATAAGCATATATATATATATATATATATATATATATATATATATATATATATATATATATATATATATATATGTGTGTGTATTTCTCGTGATTTGCTTATCTTGTTTCTTCTGTCTCACTTTACATTACATTTCTTCTCATAGCTGTGTCTTCTACTGTCGTCACACTTATTCATTCTATTTTGTGCAACTTGCTAGGAAGTTATTGGTCTATTTTTCCTAGTTCCACATGAGTGTGTACTCTAATAATAATAATAATAATAATAATCAAAACACTTCTTCAAAACTTCCCCCCAATCCTTCCCTCGTAGACCTAGTCAGCAGGTTCAGGCGCTAAGTTTGTGCGACGTAACGGGAGGAAAACAAGACCTGGGCTTCTAATCTATCTCGTTAATGTGATTAATGCTCGCCGTACTGAGGAAGATAAACACGCCTAGTGGGAGCCCTTGTTTATCAGGATATGCAAATGAAACACAGAGAAAAACACGAAGAAACAGCTGGTTATATTTGCCAGCGAAACGGTCTGGTGGTTTCATGGTTTATTGGACACTGACTGGGTCATTTGTGAAAATTTTCTCGAAAGTATGATATGTCTTGGTTAGTATCACATGTGTGTCTATTTCTTCCTTTTTATCTCCTCTTCCTCCTCCTCCTCCTCCTCCTCCTCCTCCTCCTCCTTCTTCTTCTTCTTCTTTTTCTTCTTCTTCTTCTTCTTCTTCTTCTTCTTCTCAGCTTAATCCCTGGTCGGGGTCGCTCACTCGGCTACGCCTTGTCCAGGTGTTTTTATCTTATGTCATTGTCTGCTATGCTTATTACATAAGTAATTTGTTGGATGTTGCCCTATCTTCAACTTTATAAAGATTTACTTAGGAAATACCGCTTCGTCAGCATTTCCAGAAACATCAGGTTTTTCCTGCTGAAGTATAATGGTTTTAGTGAACAACTGAAGCCACCAGAATATTCTGATGATATGAAAACGCTTTTATATCTATCCTAACCAGAAGTCTCATTGTGTAAATAATGCGGGATTTAGGTACGCATTTTGCTTAACTGCAGTGAATTGGTAACGGCTGTACCTAGAATCAAACCAATCACTGTCGGAAAAATAACTAACTTTGTTCAGATGGAGATTAGAGTGTAAAATTCGCGTTTAGGTAATGACCAGATTAATTACCAATTTCAAAGTTTGTTGGAAAGGGGGAGGGGGGGACCTTGCCTCCTATTTCAGCGTGGTATCGCCAGAACAACTCTCTGTCCAAGAGCTTCAGATTTCAGGCCCTGAAAGATGATCGTTTCAGTTCCGATTAAAACGAGAGAACGTCTGTGACTAGGAAATTAAAAATTCCAGGAAAGACCATCGACAAAAAAGAACAAAAGCATTCCAATTTTATATTACCGGTTAGTAAATGCGTTAATTGTGTATGTATTCATGTATGTTTGTTGCTCTGTCCCTCACTTATGTTTCATTATCTTTGCTCTGTTTTGGTTTTTTGTAGAATCGGTTATTTTATTCAGTGGAACTTGGTTTTATAAGTTAATGGCTCTTTTGACGTAATTTCCCCTTGAAAGTGGACATATTTTATGATATGCAAATAACAGTTGACTAGGAAAAAACAAGTAAAAAAAGCGCAGAAGTTTCTTCGGCGCAATCGAGCTTTCTGTACAGCGTATAATCAAGACCACCGAAAATCGATCTATCTTTCGCTGGTCTCGGTATAATGCTGTATGAGCCGCTGCCCATGAAACTTTAACCACGGCCCGTTGGTGGCCTATCCTATATCGTTGTCAGAACCACGATTATGGCTAACTTTAACCTTAAATAAAATAAAAACTACCGAGGAGGCTACGGGGCTGCGATTTGGTGTATTTGATGATTGGAGGGTGGATGATCAACATACCAATTTGCAGCCCTCTGGCCTTAGTAGTAGTTTTTAAGATCTGAGAGCGGACATAAAAAGTGCAGACGGACAGAAAAAGCCGGCACAATAGTTTTCTTTTACAGAAAATTAAAAATGCCAACCTTACCGTAACAGGAATGGCAACTTTTGTCTTAAAACAAGAACGCATTTTACTCGTTGTCAGGTATTCATTGCAAATGTGAAATCCATACGTTTTAGGTAACAATTGTTCTTCAGCACATACACATAAATAAGTTAATAAGAATAAATCGTACGAAAACATATAATAATACTTTAGTACCCATCGAGATCTGATGGAAACGAAACTTCTGATGATATTATTCAAGTCGAGTTTCTGATGTGTCTACGACAGCGATTAATTAAACTTTTCCAGGAAAAGTTGAGAATCCCAACGGATAAAAAATGAGGGGACGAGCTTTCCAAGGGATTAAAACACATTCGTGCAATTTCCCAGGCAGATGCAATGAGCGTTTCGATTTAATGGTCCTCTCAGTTCGAAAATTGGGGTTGATTTTAGGCAAAGATTTCCATGAGTTTCGTAGTCATGGTTAATCATGAAAAGTTGTTAAGGGAGAATAGAAGGATTGTATAATTTCCATTTGTTATTCTTATACACAACACCTATACACTGCTACACACACACACACACACACCTGTACACCCATACTGACATATACAAACACACGCAAACACTTACACACACACATACATATATATATATATATATATATATATATATATATATATATATATATATATATATATATATATATACACACACACAGTACTTTATGTTTATAATTTTCTGTCAATGAAAGGGTGCACAACCTTTGTAAAATAATAATGAAAGGTTGTACAGTATAATCTTCTTACAATAGTACCTCCGTTCCACATACTTAAAAGATATAAACCCTTCTACTTCCAAGTGCTTCATTAAAGTATTTCTCTATATCTAGTTATCCTACCTTTCGTTTTTTCTGATAAATAAAAAAAATCCCATCCTATAAATATCCCATGGCCACCTCTTTGCCTTTCCTACACACACCACTTCGAATGCGAACAAAAAAAAAAAAAAAAAAATTAAGGGGAAAGGTGAATTCAAAATCTAGTTGTTTTGATCAGTTTTTCTTGCCTTCACCTCAAAATAAAATGCGCCATTTGATCTGTCTTATGGCCTTTGATCTAGTTTGGTGTAAAGAGCAGTTTTGTCGTCATCAAACGGAAGAATTCTACTAATGATTTTTTTAACGTTGGCTGGCTGACTCGGATCAGGGCTAATGGTAATGGTGTCTGCCTCGCCAGCGTAAAATTACGATTTTATGTATGTGTGTATAATATGTATATATGTACTTATGTATTTTTATATTTATATTTATTATCTCTCTCTCTCTCTCTCTCTCTCTCTCTCTCTCTCTCTCTCTCTCTCTATATATATATATATATATATATATATATATATATATATATATATATACATATATATATATATATATATATATATATATATAATAGATATATATATAAAGCTTTATTAAAGAGTTGATGAGGCAGTGTAAGAAAAAGAAAAATTAACTCTAAATCTTGCATAAATATATGGATCTCAATATGATTAAAAACACCGCATGTACAAAAGATATGGGAATTATATCATCCCGATAATATTTGAAATTCTGAATGTTTAAAATATTTAAGGAAAAGTTTTCTAAAGTGCGTACATCTACCTAAGCCAGGCGGAAAGTTTTTGAGATATCTAGATGTAAATCCATTTGCAGTGAAATCCATCACAATAATTCCATATTATCAACGTATTTCAACAGAGATGACCGTTTATAGATTCTGCCTCAATAACTAAAAAAATAAAAAAAAAACTCCCTCTAAGAAATAAAAAAAAGAATCCTAAGCTGAATTAAAAACAAACCTTGAGGTTACAAAACCTGTAACATGAAAACCTTCCACGGTCCGTTAATCTTTAGAGTGGGGAATCGACCCCTACGTTGTCCATACAGATTTCCACCCCCAACAGTCTTTGTAGACGTCAGGAAAGGAAGCCTTATGTAGCAAACCCCCGTCTACAGAATAAACCTGTTAAAGGTATGGCCTAAGAACCAAGTACCTTGTTCTTATGTAACTGAATTATGTATGTATGTATGTGTATATGTATATATATATATATATATATATATATATATATATATATATATATATATATATATATATATATATATATAAGCGAATAGCCATATGAACCAAGTACCTTATTCTTATGGAACGTTGAATTATATATGTATATATATATTATAATTATTTATGTCTATATATATATATGTATACATACATTTATATATTTGTGTATATATATATGTATATATATTGTATGTATATATATGTATATGTTATCCCCCTCCGAACTCAAGGCGCTGAATAACCTTTAGAGACGCCTTATATCGCTGAACATAGAGGCCGTTCGTATATCATAACCATTATCGCCTATCTATATAACAGCGTATATATATATATATATATATATATATATATATATATATATATATATATATATATATATATATATATATATATATATATATATATCAGTCTGGCAATAGGCCTCAAATGAAAGTACCACTGCATAAGTGGATTATCAGAAGGAGCCTCAAAGTTTTAAGCCAAAGAAACGTAGAAAACATAGAGAGAAAGAAGTGGAAGAAGAAAAAGATAATTTGTTATTGGGGGAATCAGTTAGTTGTAAAGAGAAGATCCGGAGTATTATTGGAGGCCATTTCATTAAGGTCAAGAACATGCGCTCGAGCTAAATAATTTATTTGGTTCCATTAGTGACAGAAAAGTCAAGGGTTTCGTTGCCTCCCGCGTCTGCATTGGTAAGAGGGAGGTATGGAGTGTGTTGACAAATTTGTTCTTGTAAATAGACATAGTTCCCTTTATTTATCTGTCATACATACATACATACATATATATATATATATATATATATATATATATATATATATAATGTATATAATATATATATATATATATTATATATATTATGTATATAATATATAAAATGTATATACACATATTTCTATATATATGTGTGTGTGTGTGTCTGTTTGTTTCTGTGTATGTATGTATCATCATATATCTTTTAATATACGTATTTACATTATACAAAGAACGTATCTGAAGTTGAAGTTGTACATAACTCATTTATATATATATATATATATATATATATATATATATATATATATATATATATATATATATATACATATATGTATAAATTGTTTATATATACCTTTCATTTATATATATATATATATATATATATATATATATATATATATATATATATATGTATATATAATTTATGTGATGCTACTTCTACCTTTACATCAAAGCCTGTAAATACATGCTGATCTCTAGAAGAGAGAGAGAGAAGAGAGACAGTGACAGAGAGAGAAGGAGAAAGGGAGAGAAAGGATACCACACGGATCACGAACAGTCACGTAACCCTTGGCGAGAAAGGTGAAGAAAGTAAACAAACAAACAGGTGAAGGACACAAGTCTTTGTGGAGCATACACGGGCTTGGGGAAAGTTTCGAAAGATGTATGACAAGCAAACAAGCAAGAAAAAAAAAAGATACTTCGTCCTCATGTGGAAGTTTGAACGGCTCTAAAATGCATCTTCTCACATTCTGTGAGACGGGAACTGTCAAGGAAGTGATGAAAGCAATGACAGAATTCTCTGCTGAAATTGGTCAGATATTTACGAGTTCACCCGACGTTAACTGGTTGTCTTTTTCAATTACTTCCTCCTCTCTCTCTCTCTCTCTCTCTCTCTCTCTCTCTCTCTCTCTCTCTCTCTCTCTCTCTCTCTCTCTCTCTCTCTCTCTCTCAGTACGTACTATAATTGAATACAGTATCTTGTAAATTCAGTTTCATCTATAATGAAATATAAATAGTTAAATTACTTGTCCAAAAAAAATCAGTTGATAGCTCTTCAACAACTTTCATTTTTAAAAGACTATTTTTAGAAGCGCCGTAATTTCATTTATCGCTATAATCTAATAAATTAAAGAGAAAGTATGTCTAGAATGAAAGGAATTAGTAGCACTTTCCGAAAGGTAACTTTTTATTCGATCACAGTAAAGTTCTTATGTAGTATTAATTGTGACCAAAGACGCACGTTTTAACAATATGCAATCACCCTTGACAAGCAAAAAACAGTTTAGTTATTATTATTATTATTATTATTATTATTATTATTATTATTATTATTATTATTATTATTATACGGGTTACACAGCATCATCCTTACCGAAGCTTTCGAATAGAGTGACCAAACGTAAAACAGAAAGAGGGGGGGAAAGTTAGAAAGTAAGCATGAATAATTGGAGCCAAGACACCTGACAAGTGCGTGTGTGTGTGTTTGTATGTATTTGTGAATGTGTATAGAGGTGGGTGGGGAGAGGGGCGGGGATGTTGGCACACCCACCCACCATCCATAATCTATAACATCACAGTGGGGCCGACAAGTCCATATAGACGTAAGTTTGAAGAACGAAAATAGAAAAACGTAATTTTGATAATCGCGTTTAAATGTCCCTGATAACGAAATTGTACCACCTTATAATCTATCCCTCAATGACCTTTGTGTAAATGCCAAGGCAACTCTGAATGACTTCCTCACCTGAAGTTTAGATTATTGATAGATCCGTTAACAGATAACTAAGCTTTTCGGCTCGCCAGTCAAGAATGCAGAAACCCCGTAGTGGGTTAGTGCCATCAGTGCACCTCACACGACGCACTGTAGGCATCACTTACAGTTCTTAGCAGCAGCAACGCCCTTACGGCCCCTAGCTGCAACCCCCTTACATTCATTTTACTATACCTTTGTTCATATTCTCTTTTTTTTTCTGTGTTACTTTCCACCCTCTCCTAAGAATTATCTCATAGTCCAGCTGCGTGGGTTTCCTCCTGTTACACCTTTAAAACCTTTAGGCTCTCAATTTCCCTTTCAGCGCTGAATGACCTCAAAGGTCCCAGCGGGTAGCCTTTGGCCTAAATTTTGTACTCTGTTCTCTATTCTGTTCATTTCAGATACTAATTGGTCTTAAGCACATACACTTAAATATGAATTAATCGTACAAAAAAAGCTCAATGATACTTGATTACTCATCACCTACCAATGGTGACCAAACCTCTGATCATATTATACACTGTCGAGTGTCTGAAATGTTTACAGTTACAGTCTCTCTCTAAAAAAAAAAAGGTAACAGTAAGGGAATTTTCCCTAGCACGTAGGTAAGCAGACCTCTCGAATGTAAGAGGCGATAATACCAAAAAGCAAAAATATATACATCCTCCACAATCCAGTTCCGGCGAAGGAACGAAATAAGGTCAGGAAAGGTCAAGGGGTGAAATGAAATTCACGAGGCTGTGCCCAGCGTTTCATTCAGTGCATGGGCATTCTTTAGGTTAAGTAGAAAGATTTTGCATTTGCAAGAGATTCCTTTACCTAAGTCGAGTCTCTAATTGGGTGAAGGTGTTCGCGGTTTTCCCGTCTTTGAACGAAACTGCTACGCTCATATCGTTCGTACTTATTTTATTTTGTCTCCTTATTCTTCTTCTACCTCTTCTCCTTCTTCTTTTCGTTATTCTATGCGATGTTGTGAACCCCAGGTCAGTTTAGTGACCTCGCCAGTGGCAGTCAGGTCAATGGACAGATACGTTACACATTTTGGAAGAATGAAGGTAACTTCGTCAATAGTTCTTAGCAGCATGCTTGTTTGTGTGCGTGCGTGCGCGCGCGCATTTACAAATAACATCTCCCAAGATATAAACGTAAAAGCATACCCAGGCGGCGGGTGTCTCGTTGAGCCAACACCGCCCCCCCCCCAAAAAAAATACCAAAAAAATTAAGTCTACCAAAACCCGACGCCCCTCGGTTCCATAAAGGGGTTGGGGGGAAGGGGGGGTTGGTTTTTCGTCAATACGAATGTCGTAACAATGAGCTTTTCAAGCGGAGGTGTCTGAAATAGAGTCAAGTTGTTTTTTAAAGGTGTTAGTCCTATGCATTACCGCCTGGCCATCGCCTTTACCGCTTTAAGGCTGTTGTCCCTCTACCGCCGGCTGCTCGCTCTCTCTCTCTCTCTCTCTCTCTCTCTCTCTCTCTCTCTCTCTCTCTAACATTCTGGGATTCGTTAAGGTCGATCCGCTGGGTCAAACATGAGCATGAATAACCCGTATGTCTGTCCGGAGGTGTGCTTGTGTGTGCTTGTATTCATGCGGAAAATGAATGATAAGAAGAAGCACTTAATGTGTATTGTTGGTTACAGGCACACCGGCGATGCATTGAATAAATTCTGCGGTGATTTTATTCAGCGGTGAATTTATTCAATGGTGAATTTGTAATTTATTCAGTGGTGAATTTATTCACGTCGTTCGATTTCCAGTTCTTTGACTTCTTACTCATTTTCTGTGCTTTTATAGACGCTTGCCATGATTGTATCTTTCTCCATCGCGAAGGAAAAGGCTGAATTTGCATTCCTGTTATCTAAAAATCCAATCATTATATCAACTATTAATGGAAAATGAAACCAACTGATTCATATGAGTCTCCTAAGAAGTGGTATGGATTTATATGAGAGTTACACATTGTGAAATGTATTCACACAAGAATCTTCTTATGTGAGATTTAGTCACATGAAAGTCTTCTTATGTGAGATTTATTCACATGACAAGTCTTGTTATGTGAGATTTATTCACATAAAAGTCTTGTTATGTGAAATGGATTCACACAAGAATGTTCTTATGTGAGATTTATTCACATAAAAGTCTTGTTATGTGAGATTTATTCACATAAAAGTCTTGTTATGTGAGTTATTCACAAAAAAGCCTTGTTATGTGAAACGGATTCACACAAGAATCTTGTTATGTGAGATTTATTCGCATGATTAATCTTCAGAAGTGAAATATATTCATATGAGAATCTTCATAAGTAAGATTTACTCAAATGATTAATCTTCTGACTGAGATTTATTCAAAAGAAAATCGTCTAAAGTGGATTTATTCACATAAGTACCTTCTGAAGTGATATTTATACACATGGATAATCTTCGAAAGTTATGTTTATCGACGAGATTAATCTAATTAAGTGTAATTTACTCACATCGAAAGAATCTTCTTATGTGAGATTTATAAAATGAAAATCCTCGAGTAGAATTTATTCCTATGAAAACGTTCAGAAATTAAATTTATTCATTTCATAACCCTCAAAAATTCATTATTCACCCCTGGAACTTAAAAAAAAACACTATAATAACTGCTTATTCACTAAAATTAAAAATTCAAAGCAAAATTTCTTAAGCTTCCTAAGTAAATGCTTTCATCATCTTCTTCTTCTTCTTCTTCTTCTTCTTCTTCTTCTTCTTCTTCTTCTTCTTCTGCATAGCTTCAGAGATGGACTGAATTTCTGTCATTCCAAAAGCGGAGGGACTCACTGACTCACTGACTGAGCAGCTTCTCGGTAGGGGGATAAAAATCAATAGACATTATTATTCCAGGACCTTAAAGAAGATCAATTTCTTGTTGAAGAGGCTTGAAGGAAATAGGTTTCCACCCTTGGCGAGTTATTCAGGTCCTGAGGTATATATGTGTGTGTGTGTACAGTATATACAATATATATATATATATATATATATATATATATATATATATATATATATATATATATATATATATATGTGTGTGTGTGTGTGTGTGTGTGTGTGTGTCTGTGTGTGTATGTATTATTTCTCTCTCTCTCTCTCTCTCTCTCTCTCTCTCTCCCTTGGATTTTAATAATAGTTTTTTCATTACACTTCTTCCTTCAGTCTAAATTTCTTTGATTTCAGGGCATTAGATTACAGTGAGATTAAATTTCAATAATTTTTAGATAAAACTTTTAATTAAAACTCTGTCAGGGCCTCATTTCTTTATTTGTTTAGATTTTTGTCTTGCGACAAAATATCAGCTCAGTAAATCTCTCGCTGCCATTGGCTTGAAAGGGCAAGTTCTGTTATTACAGAATATTCAAGGAAAACCCGTAGGGAGTTAGTGCCGTCAGTGCACCTCGTGTTGTGCACTGTAGGCATTACTTAAAGTTCTTTTGCAGCGTGTCTTCGGTCCCTAGCTGCAACCCCCCTTTCGTTTATTTTACTGTACCTCCTTTCATATTCTCTTTCTTCTTTCTTACTTTCCACCCTCTCCTAACAATTGGTTCATAGTGCAACTGCGAGGATTTACTCGTGTTACACCTTTCGAACCTTTTACTGTCAGTTTCTATTTCAGCGCTGAATGACCTCATAGGTCCCAGCGCTCGACCTTTGGCCTAAATTTTTTATTCAGTTCAATTCAGTATTCAAGGAAAGGAATATCTCTTTTTAAATGCCTTTGGAACATATTTTTTTCTGGAGGGGGGATGGGAGGGGAAGTTGATTGCTAATGGACTTAACACCAGAAGAATAGAAAAAGACTTCCTATATCTGCACTTTTTAGAGTCTTATTCTGACGATTAGAAATTATTATTATTATTATTATTTATTATTATTATTATTATTATTATTATTATTATTATTATTACTATTCAGAAGATGAACCCTATTCATATGGAACAAGCCCACAGGGGCCATTGACTTGAAATTCAAAGCTTCCAAAGAATATGGTGTTCATTAGGAAGAAGTAAGAGGAGGTAAAGGGAAATACAGAAAGAAGAGATCTCCCATATTAAAAACGAAAAATTAATTAATGAAATAATAAAGAAATAAAAATGTATTAAAATTCAATGAGTATAGTAATAGGGTAGTAATGCATTGCATTAATAATAATAATAAATTTTATTTTGTTGCGTTGCAGTGAAATATTCAAATCAAGCAAGACTCACTAGAGCAAATATCTTTCGATGCACAATTTAGAATAATACTTCCTTTGAAAAACTGTCAGAACCTTGGGGTTGTTGACCCTAGAGAATAAACATATACGTATTTCGTAAACCAAGAACAAAATTCATCACTCCCTAATACAATTCTCCTTTCATTTACTTACCTTTTTATCTGCTTATTTGTTAATTTATACCTCCTGTTACTTCTTTCTAATGAACATTTCCATTGGAAGCTTGAATTTCAAGTCGATGGCTCCTGTGGGCTTGTTCCATATGAGTAGGGTTCATCTTGTGAATAATAATAATAATAATAATAATAATAATAATAATAATAATAATAATAATAATAATAATAATAATAAAACGAAAACTCGCTAATTTCGAGATTTTTCAAAAAATACTTTTTTGACTCTTTGCTGAAACCATTTTTTATTTTCACACTCATGACTTTTGGAAAAGCTGTCATGGCACGCTTGCTGACCTCTTTCGCAAGGATTACCTGCTGCCCTATTTATTCCTCGCCATGTTGAAGCCAAAAAGAAATGAAAAAGTCGAAATGTTGTTGGAGACCTCCAACAATATTTCTCTTTTTTTTTTTTTTTTTTTTTTTTTGCTTGAGTTTCACCCACATTCTCTTTTTGGCATTGCCTAAAGACTTATTTGGAACCGTTTTATATATATACACATATATACATTATATATATACAGATATATGTATGTATATATGCATATATATATATATATATATATATATATATATATATATATATATATATATATATATATATATATATATATATATATATATATATATATATATATATATATATATTTCGTTTTTCGAAAGGAGAATTCAGCGTTATTCATTAAGGTAAAAGAATGAATTCGAGAGAGATTCGTCTTTGTAAGCAGAGGAAAAAGAATAATGAAGACTCAGCGAATAATGTTTTATTCATTATATGTCAGCTTGGAGTTGAGTATAACCATTTTGTTCATTAAGGTTGATTCTAACGAAGAGCAAATTAAAACTTCAGTATTTTTTCATAAGAATAACTTAATACTAAAGTTACTATATTCAGTACTTTGGGTACACTCTATGCAAATCCGTAATATATATATCATCAGAACGCTTCGCCTTGAGTTAAATATAAACCATTTCATTTACATATGAATGGAATGATTCACACAAACAGCAAAATATATGATAATTTATTCCAAAGAATAAACATGATGTTTCGTTATTGCATTCAGCCTTAAGAGCACCTGCCTTTGAGTCAAGCATAAAGATTTTTATTCGCATTTTAATGGAATGATTCACGCAAAGTGAAAAATATATGGTAATTTATTCAAAAGTATAAATATATCGTGTCGTTATTGTATCCCGACCTGAGAGTAACTTTGCCTTTGAGTTAAACATAAAGATTTTGAATTACATTTAACGAAATGACTCACCCAAACAGAAAAAAATATATGGCAATTCATTCCAAAGAATAGATATACAATACCCTTATTGTATCCAGTCCTATATCATTAGTGTATCCCGTCCTGAAAGCACCATCCATGCATACCTAGAAATTCATGAATGAACTCAGCTAGTGAAAAGGCAGGCAGACGCCTCATCTATTGAAGTCTCTCTCTCTCTCTCTCTCTCTCTCTCTCTCTCTCTCTCTCTCTGGTTGTTTTCTCTTCATATGAATTCCTCAAGAGTAACTCGGCTTTAAAGGTCTACGGGCGATGGCGCTGGGGCCTCCGAATTTTCACGGAGAAAAAGGAGTAAAAATTCTTCTTTGTGGGTCTCATTTTTCGTTCAAGCTCTGTGGCTAGTGATCATTAATCGCATTCTGCTTTGGTTGCGTTTGATTGAGCTTTAAGAGTTGTATTTAAAATGGCATTAAATGGTTTAAGTAATTTTAGGCCGTGGATCGAAAATGACAGATAAAATATTATATGGATGTTTTAGGCCTTGGCAATCTAAATTGTTTAATTTTAGATGATTTGTTTATTGCTGTCTTATTATGGATGTTTATTGACCTAAGAAACCGTATGGAAAATAACAGTATAGACAGTATATGGATGTTTTAGGCTTTGTAAATCAAAATTGTTTTATTTTAGATGATTTGTTTATTGTTATCCTGTTACCAGTGTTTATTGATCTGAGAAATCATACAGGAAATGACATTAAATGGAGTAAGGACATATTAGGCCTTGATAATCAAAATTGTTTTATTTTGGGTGGTTTATTTATTGTTGTCCAATTATCAATGTTCATTGATCTGAGATCGCTTACAGAAAATGACAGAATAAATAGTATATGGATATTTTAGGCGGTGATAATCTAAACTGTTTTATTCTAGATGATTTGTTTATTGGTGTTCTATTATCAGCGTTTATTGATCTGGGAAATCGTATAGGAAATGTCAGATTAGTATATGGCTGTTTTAGGGTTCAGTAATCTAAATTATTTTATTTCATATTATTTGTTTGGTATTATTTATTGCTCTGATTCCTATTGTTAATGTTCATTTACCCTGAAAATCATACTTAAAATGACAGAATGATTCATATAAGTATGTGCTAGGCCAAATAATGAAAATTGTTATTTTAGATGATTTATTTATTACAATATACTGCTCTGATTTCAGTTGATTTTATTACCATGAATAACATCGCCGTGATAGTTTATTATTATTATTGTTATTATTATTATTATTATTATTATTATTATTATTTATAAAAATCTCATAATTTCACTAAAACAGGGAAAAACCACATTGATGTAAGTTTAAATATTTATTTAAAAATTATATATATATATATATATATATAAAATAACAAATAACAAAAGGTTCCGTTTTTAAATTATAATCCACTTACATCAACGCGGATTTTTTTACTGTTATTATTATTATTATTATTATTATTATTATTATTATTATTATTATCAATGTCGCACTCCCAATAACCACATCCGTCTCCGACCCACAGTCGAGAACGACAACACAGGAGCCATCAGCAGACAGGCGGTGATCGCCAGCAGCAGAGCGTCGAGGCGATCTCACTCCCTTCTCCCGGAGAACGCCGCCATGGTAAGGAGGGCGCGGATAAACATGTCACGCAGAAGGAGAGGCTTCACGGCCGTCGTGCTGGGCGAGGTTCAGGGGGACACCCATGATCTGGCGGCGGCGTTCGGGCACGATTCACCCCAGCCACCCACGAATAAGCCTCCGTCGTTAGCGCAGAGGAGGGTAAGAGGGGAAGGTCTTTTGAAATGTGGTGTTCAATTACCGTAGAGTAGGCTCCGTTTTGTGTTATCAGTTTCGTCTCGAGTTTCGTAGTAGATAATTTTATCTTTTGCTTTCGTTTATTTATCAGTTCTCTCTCTCTCTCTCTCTCTCTCTCTCTCTCTCTCTCTCTCTCTCTCTCTCTCTCTCTCTCTCTCTCTAATACCCACTGTAATCTACAATGTGGAAATAAAGGTATTATTATTATTATTATTATTATTATTATTATTATTATTATTATTATTATTGTATTAAAAAGGATGGCTGTATTATGCGAATTTATCTTATACAGTGTCTTTTCTATTTTCTTTATGATTTGCTTTTCGGGCTCAGCGATGTTAGTCAGCAACAAGCCGATATCATAAGGAAAATAGAAAAGACCCTAATATAGATAAATTCATAACCATCCATCCTTTAATAAGACCTGTTTAAAGAGGGTCTACTCCTTCATATTATTATTAAGATTATTATTATTATTATTATTTGAAGGGAGTAGACCCTCTTTTACACAGGTCTTATTAAAAAGGATGGCTGTATTATGCGAATTTATCTTATATAGTGTCTTTTCTATCCTCCTTATGATTCGCTTTTCAGGCTCAGCGATGTTAGTCAGTAACTGGCCGATATTCATGTTAGAAAAGGACAGTGTGCGGAATATTGGAAGTCTTTTATTAAAATATCCAATTATTATTATTATTATTATTATTATTATTATTATTATTATTATTATTATTATTATTATTATTATTACAGTTGCTAGCGATTGATTCTTAAGGAATCTGATCCTCATCAGGAACAGCCAAACAAGCGCCATAGTCAAAATTTTTATTCCATCGGGACGTTTCGGTTTTTTTGGGTAGTTCCATAAAGACAGGACAGGTAGAGACTTAGCAGTCCAGCAGCAGTCTTCCATCCGTGAACACTGCAGTAGATGCAATCAGGCAAGACTGAGCATAAGAGATTTTAAAATTGTAGATTCTTGTTCAAAATTGTCTGATTTGAGGATTTTAGAATCTATATATTCACAAACTTAAGCCACAACTCTACCAAGATCAGTCTTCCTTTCCGTTACCTGTCATCTACTGATTTTCTATTCTTTCGCTTTCCATCCATTAGGCTCATTTATCTATTGTGTAATTTTTCTTTTCGTGTGTGTTTGTCTTCTTTAATGTTTATTATTCGTGTGTTTTATTTGATTTTTAGATCTCGTCTTGAGTTTGTTTTGTCTTAGTTTTATTGGCTATTATAATTCACTGAATTGTGTTAGTTTTAAGTCATTATGTTTTGTTTTCTGAGTAGTGTGTTTTATTTATGCTAACGTAGTTTTTAAAAAATTATTCTCGAGTGTGACCTTTCTTTGACTTGTATTTTACTAGTGTAAGGCTTTATGTTTTGGTGTTTTG
>NC_089754.1:35952383-35962383 GCF_040412425.1 Macrobrachium rosenbergii | reverse complement strand
ATATATATACATATATATATTTATATATAGTGACCGCGTTTGCATAAGATTTCTTTGCTAGTCAGTTAGTATCTGTCCCATAAGGATAATACCATCAAGGAAGAGCGAAGGATTATCTCTGAATTTCCCGAGATTATTCAGTATGTGATTTTGTCGTCTTGTTTTTGAGTATGGAAAAATCTGATCATTGATAACGGAAGAAAGGCGTGATTAAATTTAATTAAGCTTAGAGAAAATAATATATAACCGTGTTACAGACTGGTTGATGGTCATTCTGGCAAAACAGAAGAAAACGAGCACCCAAAGCGTAATTAAAAAAAAAAAATTAGGAAAAATATGAAACCTAACCTGGATAGATGTAATAGTTTATATAGGCCTTTCGATTCCAAGTATAAACTTATTAACTTGATTTTTATCGCGTTCCTAAATGCTTGATTCGAGGAAGGGGGTGGGGAAGGTGCAGGTCAACTCGTAACCTAGTCGACTCGTACTCAATTGAACTCGGAGCCTGGTCGACTCGTATCCAGGTCAGTTCGTACCTGCGTCACCTCGAGGTTGGTCGATTCGCACCCAATAGCATTGTTCAATTAGCAGTTGGAACTTATGCATGGCAACGAATATCATTTATGTTCTGACACCGACGAGTTCCTTAGCTGATTCCACAATCATTGAAGAATATTTCCTGATGATAACTATTTGTTACCAATAATACAATATAGGCTTAGTTCCAGTTAAAATAACTCACCTAGAAATATTCAATATCCCTCAGTTAGTGACGTTACAGTTATTAATCTATAAAATTTAGACTCACACCAAGCACGTGGGCACTTAATTCTTAATACAGTGGAAAGAGGAAGTTGGAGTGGTTAGACGGCGAGATAAAGATATCCAGAAAATAATGGAGATATGTGCAAGGATCTAAAGGTGGAACTGGGAGAAAGCAACTCAGTTTTGCTAATAAGTCATAGTTAGAGAGGTTGGACAGCATGATTGAAGAAATGAAGCGGGGATGGAGGTCAAGTAAGAGGCTTAATAGGGATTTGTTTTTTAAGAGCATGCAAGAAAGCAGCATTTCCATTTGTGAATTACGCAAAAATATAATGTGCTTGTACGGGGAACGTATAGCAAATGCATGTGCACAATTGAAAAATGAAAAGCAATCCAGTACAACTTATTAATTGAAAGTGAATGTTCAGTGTACATGTAGTGTACTGTACCTTATAATCGTTCAGTAATTACCATGCACTTTTTTGTACCTGATATGTAAAGTAATTTCTAGCAATAAATAAACACCAACTTCACATATCTTCGGAACATCTTTCCACCGAAGAAAATCTGAAGTAAGAACCAGCGTATTCTAAGTGAAGCTTTGGGAAATCATTTATCGGAAATATTCTATCCACGAGCTTTTGAAGACTTTAATAGGAATATTTAATCATAAAAAGGCAATATTTATTGCGTATCAGAGATGACCAAAAACCACTTTCGATATTGACAGTTACATTATATATTTTACCATAAGCTTTGAAATTTGTATTCTATCGGAGACTGCCAAAAAATGTGTTTGTTGTTTTTCCTGTTGAAGATAACACAATGGTCGTTTACCATAAATATTAATCTGTGATTCTACGTGACCACAGAAAAAAAAGAGCAATTTAATGGCCTTATCTTGAGCCTCGCCTTTTAAATGAGAGGGTTCTCTGAATCAGGGAAAACAGAAGAGGAGAGAGAAATTTTTAGAAGGAAAACAAAGAAGTGTAAGAAATTAAATCATATCCATCAAATAAAATGTTAAAAATCGCTTGTGAAACATGCTTTGTAAATGATTATTAGCAAAACGAAACAAGAAAAATATTGGTAATTGTCAAAAGCCTTAAAATTCATATTTTCTTTAGGTTAAAAACACTGAATAATCTAGAGTTGTTTTTATTTTCATTACCACATTCAGTCACGTCTTTTATCCCCGAGTTTTTCATTTCTCGTCTATTTGGTTATTCTAAAGGAAGGAGGAATTAAAGCATAAAAGAACTAAACAAACTGGAGGAAAATCTTTCGAAGCAGAATTCCCATATCTAATAGGATCACGTTCACTAGTTCGCTCCCACACATTTCTCAAATTTCTCTCTCCTCCTCCTCCTCCTCCTCCTCCTCCTCCTCCTCCAAACACCTCACACATCCACCTTCGATTTTATGATTACATCTTTAAAGCATTTTCTTTCTGCTGAGATTCACTCCTGGTCAAATATTCTCCATTTTATTTTATTTTTTTCGCTCCGAATACTGAGAGAGATTTCTGGTCTCGGGTGATTAATCATCTCGGCCTCTCTTTCAAGTTGCGACCTCGATGTGTCCCTCGAAAGGAATCGGATTCGTATGCTTGTGGTATATAATTGTTTAGTTTGGTTTTAAGAAAAGGTGTTGTTATCTGAGCAAATTCATTTACTCAAATTGTGAACTGGATCTTATATCCCAGATACATGAAGAAATTACATCACCAAGCCTTTTTTAAGCGAAATCTTACACTTACTTTACAAATTTGTTTTTTGAAATTATTTTTTCTTTTATCTAGAACCCATTATTTGTGAGATCTCTGAATTAGTTAAGGTCCTTTCAAGCCTCTTAAGTGAAATCTTGAAATGATTTCAGCTATTTCCAAGTATTCTAAATTAAAATGTGGAAATTTAATTTAGATGGCAATAAACTTTTTTATTTGAAATATAAGGTGATTCCAGATATATTTAAGACCAGTCGAGTGAAGTCCATGAATCAATTTTTATATCTACAAGCCTTTGTAAGTGAGGTCTGCGAAATATAATAATTATTTTAGTATCTATAAGGCTTTTCGAGTGAAATCTGAGAATTATGTAAGATATCTCTAAACCTTTCAAAGTGAAATCTGGTAATTTTTCCAAAAATCTGCAAGCCTTTTGATGTGAAATCTGAAAATTGTTGCAGATATCTTAAAGCCCTTCTAAGTGAAATCCGAACTTTCTTCCAGCTATGTCCAAACCGTTCCAAGTTTATCTGGGAATCATATCCCATATCTCTAAGCCATTTCAATTGAGATCTGGGAATCACTTCAGATATCTTAAGCCCCATATTCATTAATATCTAAATATTATCTCAGTTATCTCTACCCGCTTCTATATCCCGTAGGGGGTAATGCCGTCTGCTTACCTCACGCGGTGCACTGTAGGCATTACTTAAGATTCTTCGCAGTGTCCCTCCGGCCCCTAGCTGCAGCCCCAATCATTCCTTTTACGATACTCCGTTCATATTCTCTTTCTTCCATCTTAATTCCCACCCTCTCCTAACAATTGTTTCAAAATTATTTTCACTGCTGAATGACCTCATATGTCCCAGCGCCTGGACTTTGGCCTCAGTTTTAAACTCCAGTATCAATACCCACTTCTATATGAGATCTGTTAATTACTTCGGATATTTCTATACATTTCCAAATAGCATCTAGGAATCGCTGCTTGCGGTCGATAACTTGAGACCTTCCTTCGTCTCCGGGCCTGTATCACTCAACATCCACTCGCGGATTCATGCAAAGGCATACATGCACGTAATCATACATATATACATGCACGCCCTTATGCAAGCTCGCTGACATATAATTACCCTTCGTGCATATGCATAAAGTCCTGGCATTACGCTGCGTCGTAGATTATCTTTCCCCGTCAAGACGAAATGAGAATATGATCGAGTGCGGGTGGTCCATGATTTTGATAAGAGAAAATGGGTCCAATTTTATTTTTTACTTTCTCCTTCTGATGTTCATTTCGAGAGGATATTTCAAATCAGGAGACTAATGAAATAAAGGCTTTGACGAAGCAAAAAAAGGAGAATGAAACGAGGGAACTGATGAAGTAAAACAGGGGAATAACGAAACTTGGTGAATGGTGAACTCAGTGAAATGAGAGACAAATGAAATAAAGGCTTTGATGAACCAAAAAGGGAGAATGAAACGAGGGAACTGGTGAAGTAAAACAGGGGAATAACGAAACTTGGTGAATGGTGAACTCAGTGAAATGAGAGACAAATGAAATAAAATAACGAAACTTGGTGATTGGTGAACTCAGTGAAATAAGAGACAAATGAAATAAAAGGCTTTGACAAGAAGCAAAAAAAGGAGAATGAAACGGGGAACTGGTGAAATAACAGAAATAACGAAACTTGGTGAATGGTGACTGTGAAATGAAAATAAAGGCTTTGATGAACCAAAAAGGGAGAATGAAACGAGGGAACTGGTGAAGTAAAACAGGGGAATAACGAAACTTGGTGAATGGTGAACTCAGTGAAATAAGAGACAAATGAAATAAAGGCTTTGACGAAGCAAAAAAAGGGAGAATGAAACGAGGGAACTGGTGAAGTAAAACAGGGGAATAACGAAACTTGGTGATTGGTGAACTAAACGAAATAAGAGACTATTGAAATAAACGCTTTAATGAAGCAAAAAGAGAAGAAAGAAGAATGAAAAGAGGTAACTGGTGAATTGAAAAGGAACAGGTGAAGAAAATCAAGAGAATAACGGAACTTGGTGATTGTTGAAAGGAAATTAAGAATAATCATGTTTTACATCAAGAGATTAATGAAATAAGGGCTTTGATGAAGCTCAAAAAGAAGAATGAAACGAGGGAACTGGTAAAACGGGAAGGAACTGGTGAAGAAAAACAAAGGAATAACGAAAGTTGGTGGTTGGTGAATGGAAAGAAATAAAGAATAACCATATTTCACATCAAGAGACTAATGGAATAAGGGTTTGATGAGACAAAAAGAGGAAAGAAGAATGAAACAAGGGAACTGGTGAATTGGGAAGGAGCTGCGAGGAAAAACAAGAGAACGACGAGTCTTTGTGTTTGGTGAATGACAGGAAATAAAGATTAATCATATTTTAAATCAAGAGACTAATGAAATAAGGTCTTTGGCGAAGCAAACAAGGAAGAATGAAACGAGGCGACTGTTGAACTGGGAAGGAAATGTGAAATAAAACACGGGAATAACGAAACTTGGTAATTGGTGAATGAAAAGAAACAAAGAATAATCGTACAAAAGAATTAGTGAGGCAAAGTGAGGAAATTTATCCTAGTGGACATGCGATAGGGGGTAATGAATGAGAATACAAAGTGAAAAAAGCGTTTGGAGATTATGAAAATATGAACTTAAGTAGACAGAGAAGCCCTCGTGGAGAGAAGTGTTTGTTTATATAAAAATGCTAATGAAGAAATTGATGCTTGATAAAAGATACAGGTGGTAGACTAAATGAGAGAGAGAGAGTGAAAGAGATAGAGTTAATAAGAGATACAGATGACAAATTAAACAAGAGAGAGAGAAAGTTGATAAAAGATACACATGGTAAACTAAACAGAAAAAGAGAGAGAGAAAGTTGGTAAAAGATACAGATGGTAAACTAAATAGAAAGAGAGAGAGAGAGAGAAGTTGGTAAAAGATACAGGTGGTAAACTAAACGAGAGAGAGAGAGAGAGATGATAAAAGATACCGATGGTAAACTAAACAAAGAGAGAGAAAGAGAGAGAATGCATCTAAAGCTTAGTGAAAAGTAACTTTTGATTGCATAAAGAAAAATGAAATAGCATGCCAATCTCAGAGCATGCCTAAAATAATACACACCTGGTGTTAATTGGACAGAATTCCACCCAGACGTTGTGTGGCTACAAGTGACATTAACGAAGTGGATTGGCCAATTAGAGTGTACAGATTATGATGCCATTGAAGAAAAGAACGAGTTAGCAATTGTTCTCTCTGTTGTAAGGCCCGAAGTACCTAATACCGGGAGAGGTACAGTGAGGTAAAATATCTCTGTGCATAAAGGTGATGGTCGAGAAGGAACTGCAGCCATTGAAGGGAGCAGGAACCTTGCTAAGGAAGAAGAAGAAGAAGAGGCAACGATGTTTCAGAAGATTTTGAGAGAAAATGAAAAGACGAAGTGTTCAAGCAATTAAAAAGTGTAGGAATTGAAGTGCTAACATTTCTCTCTCTCTCTCTCTCTCTCTCTCTCTCTCTCTCTCTCTCTCTCTCTCTCTCTCTCTCTCTCTCTCTCTCTCTCTCTCTCCAGCATCTTTTAGTCGGTATTTAATCTTGGCAGTTAATTAAAAGTATGTAAGGAGAAATGATAGCCTTCGTGTGCCTGCCTCTCTCTCTCTCTCTCTCTCTCTCTCTCTCTCTCTCTCTCTCTCTCTCTCTCTCTCTCTCTCTCTCTCCAGAAACTAGCAATCTTTTAGCAGGTATTTAACCTTGGCAATTAATTAAAAGTATGTAACGAGAAATGATAGTCTTCGTGAGCGTTTCTCTCTCTCTCTCTCTCTCTCTCTCTCTCTCTCTCTCTCTCTCTCTCTCTCTCTCTCTCTCTCTCTCTCAAAAGCTTAGACGTCTCTAAGCCGAAAGCTAGGGAGAACAGAATTTACATACTAATGAAATCAATGGGCAAGTTAGCGCTCGCGCAATTGAATTTGGAAAGGCAAACGCTTAGTAGAGATCACAGGTATTGAAGGAAGACACTTGGGTGTTATTATTATTATTATTATTAGTATTATTATTATTATTATTATTATTCAGACGATAAACCCTATTCATATGGAACGAGCCCTTGGTGGCCAATAACTTGAAAGGGAAGAAATAATTCAAATTTTGAACAGAATAAACTGAGAATAGAATTAAAGACATAAAGACAGTTTTCTGTAGCTAAGATATGTTTACGCGCAATAGAGAAATTAGCGAGAGATAAATTTCGTAGCCGAAATGGAAGATGGAATCGAAAAATTATAAAAAACTAACCCATGTGTGTGTGTGTTCGCGCGCGCGCAAGTGCATTTCCAGATTACTATGAACCCTTTCTCATTAAGATTTCGACCCGGTAGGGGTAGTGCCCTCTGTGCACCTCATGCGGTGCACTGTAGGCATTAGTTAAGGTTCTTTGCAGCGTGCCTTCGGCCCCTAGCTGCAACCTCTTTCGTTCCTTTTACTCTACCTCCTTTCATATCCTCTTTCTTCCATCTTACTTTCCATCCTTTCCTAACAATCGATTCACAGTGCAACTGCGAGGTTTTCCTCCTGTTACGCCTTTCAAACATTGTACTGTCAGTTTCCGTTTCAGCGCTGAATGACCTCATAGGTCCCAGTGCTTGGCCTTTAGCCTAAATTCTGTATTCAATTCATTTCAGTTCAATTAAGCTTTCGAGAACACTTACCTGTCAAAACCAAAGCTTTAGCGAACATTTCAAACTCTCACACACAAGCGCGCGTGATTTTGTGCGTGTGTGCACGCACGCAGTTGCTTTCCTAGATCACTATGAATCCTTTTACATTAAGATTTTGGGAACTCTGACCCACCTGTAACGGAGTTTTAGTAAATGTTTCACAAACACTCACTGAATATTTAGACAGTGAATTAGGCGACATAATACGAGTACAAATGTAAAGTCATATTTAATAAGGAAAAAAAGTATTTTTAATACCTAGAAAATGTAGAAGAGTTACAGAAAATTGACAGAATCTGTAGCTATCTTTGTAAGCTCTCGTCTAAAAGAGTAAACAATGAAAAAAAGGAAACTATTTATTGGTATTATTAGTAAATAATAATATTAACAGTTAGACTGATCTTCTTCTCTAAGTAATCAAATGAAAGGTAACTTTATATCTCTTTGGCGACGCATTCCTGAGAAATAGGAAATATGATTGGTTTTGAACACAATTTTTTTCATTTAAATTTTTCACTATTTATGTTGTTACAATTTTGAAATGTTTGGTGGATGTGCAATCTATTCAATATAGAATTGGCATAGATTTACTTATTTAAGTAACCAAATTTACTTCATACTTAAATAGTCAAATTTACTTCATGCTTAAGTAACCAAAATTACTTCATACATAAGTAACCAAAATTACTTAATACTTAAGTAGCCAAATTTACTTCATACTTAATTAGCCAAGTTTACTTTATATAAAATCTCAAGATTTTTAATGTGTATTGCCCTCTATAAAAGGAACGTTTGCTTCGATAGAATAGAATATAAAAAATACAAGTAATAATAATAATACGTAAAATCATAAGCAATAATACATTAAAATGCAAGTAGTAGTAATAGTATATAAAAACATTTTTATGTGTCTGTTGCTTTCTATAAGAGAAATGTGTGCTTCGATTGAATAGATAAGTATATATAAAAAATAAAAGTAATAACATATAAAAATACAAATTATAATATATAAAAATGTAAGTAATCCACCGCCAGTAGCCTTACAAAAAATGACATATTACAGCAACTGGCATTCGTAATAAACACGAATATCTGACATATGCCCCGTAGGGGCTAGTGCAGTCAGTGCACCTCACGGGGTGCACTGTAGGCATTACTAAAGGTTCGTTGCAGCGTCCCTTCGGCCTCTAGCTGCAACCCCCTTTCATTCCTTTTACTGTACCTCCATTCATATTATCTTTCTTCCGTCTTGCTATCCACCCTCTCCTAACAATTATTTATAGTGCAACTTCGAGATTTTCCTTCTGTTACACCCTTCAAGCCTACCTACTCTCAATTTCCTTTCCAGCGCTGAATGATCTCATAGGTCCCAGTGCTTGGCCTTTGACCTAAATTCTATATTCCATTCCATTCCTACACGAAATATGTGAATTTCGTCTCTTGCGAACCAGCTGGGAAACGGATTATTGCCGGCTGAGAAATACATTAACCGAGACGTCCTTCCTACGTATACCATTCGCTTTCCAGAATGAGGAATATTCCTCTTTCCTCGTTTTTATCCGGGACTTATTTTTTTCTAAGTGGGAGTCGTCGTTTGAATAGTGATTTGGGTATAAGTTGGTATGTTTATGTATTCTTTATTCATATGCATATATGTATGTATGCTTATATGTATGTACATACATACATACTGTACATACTATATATATATATATATATATATATATATATATATATATATATATATATATATATATATATACAGGAGAAGAGAGAGAGAGAGAGAGCGTTTGTGTGTGCAATATAATAGCTGCAGTGACTCCCAAATTCTCCTTAGATTAATTATTACAATATATGTATATATATATATATATATATATATATATATATATATATATATATATATATATATGCATATATAAATAAATATTATATATATATATATATATATATATATATATATATATATATATATATATATATACATATATATACACATAGAGTGAGAGAGACAGGCAGACAGAAAGACCGGCAGACAAACATATTCTAGTGACCTGTAAAGGAAATACGACTCTTTACATCCCCTTGAGACTGTTTATCAGAACCGTCGCACCAGAGGTCATGAAAGGAACCGAGGTCAACTTTGACCTCTCCCGACAACGCAGACATCATCGTCACCATTAATATCATCATCATCAACAGAATCATCGATTAGATAACAACAAAGCTTTGATGATAAATCGACGGTGCAATAAAAAGAAACGACAATGCGATTCATTACACTGAAGGGTTTGATAATTACGGCTGGGCTGTCGATCATGGACGTCCCTGGGAGACTGTTGTTATTTGTTATTTGACTGTTGTTATTTGTCGCTTTGATCCTCCTTGTCGTCAATGAATGTAATTCGCGTGATTGAACAGATCCCCAACCGTTTAATTATGGAGCTTTGCTCTGCCGTTGTGCTTTGTCAGATTTTTTGGGCTATTATGTTTCCTCTCTCAGGTTTTCGTCCTTATGTTCCTCCAATTAAATGCTTTGAATTCTTTCATTTTCAGTCATTAACACGTCAGAAGTACTTTCCGTTATTAACAAAATCAATAAATATTCAAGATAAATTCGGCAAGCTCATTTACTGCTTCAAATAAAGGCTATTTTTTTTATGTCAGGTGAAAGCTATAATGTTCCTTCATCTAGATTTAAATTTCAAAAATCAATTAATTAAAACTAACTACTATCTCCCTCCCTCCCTAACCAACCCCGCCCCCCAACAACAGGCATC
>NC_089754.1:35917383-35947383 GCF_040412425.1 Macrobrachium rosenbergii | reverse complement strand
ATTTTCCTCGATAATGAATTATTAGTTCTGTTTTCCAGCCGTTGTTTATGATGAGAATTTCACGGCCAATGCGCGCATGAGCAGATAATCTTAGACCTCTCTGTAGCTTGGAATGTTGTCAATATTTACCTTCTCTCTCTCTCTCTCTCTCTCTCTCTCTCTCTCTCTCTCTCTCTCTCTCTCTCTCTCTCTCTCTCTGTAGAAAAACAGATCATTATCTACGGGTAATGACTGGCCGATTCCGAGAAGCCCCTTAAGCGAATGGCATCACGTATGAAATACAGACCGTCAATCGTTCGGACAAATGAACTCTCAGAAAATAATGTATGTATGTGCGTTATGTATGTATGTAAGTGTATTTGTATGTATAAATGTAAGTGTATTTGTATGTATGTGCGTTACCTATGTATGTAAGTGTGTTTGTATGTACAAATATTCGAATGTATGTAAGTATATTTGTATGCAGGTATGTTACCTTAAGGAAACTTTTTTTTCAGAATCTCCAACATTAAATTGCAATTTGTTAAAATAGGGTCTAATAGTTATTTATTTGAATTTCAATTTTTTAAATAGTGTCAAATATTTATTTACTTAAACCTTCTACGCCAACATTGGTCTGCTTTAACTTTGAAATAATAATAATAATAATTTGGGGAACAAACCCTCACAGTGGTATGTTTGTAACAATAAATATTTAGAAAATATCCAAACAAGAGGTTTCTGAAACGTACTTGAACTGAACAGGTTCTCCAAATCTCTCTTTTTGACATTTTGTATAATAGCCCATTGTTATCATTCTTGTTATTATTGTTATTATTATTATCATTTAAATAAGTATTAGACCGTGTTTCATAAATTGTAATTCTTTAAGGATTTAATGTTGAAGATTATGGAAACAAGTTCCCGTAAGGTAACATACATACATACGTACATACATACAAACATACATACATGCATACATACATACATGTAAGTAAAGGACGACAAGTCGAAAGGCCTCGCGGCACTCCATTGTTTCTCTTTCCTTCGTGGATTTGGTCTTTATTTATATATTCATCACGTTCCATATTTTCGTGATTCAGTTATACATACATACATACATACATACATGCATACATACATACATACATACATACATACATGCAATCAAACAATAACAATAACTTATCCCCGTGGAATTTTATTTTTCGTAAAATAAATAGTATCATTTGTTTTTACGAGTCATCATGTCTAACATTACCTTAGCATTCCGGGACTCGCATTCTAAAAGTGAATATGACAGAGGTCAGCGTAAAAAGTGTATCAGATAGAGGTCAGTGTAAAAAGTGTATAAGAAAGGGGTCAGTGTGAAAAGTATATAAGATAGAGGTCAGTGCAAAAAGTGTATAAGATAGAGGTCAGTATGAAAAATGGATAAGATAGTTGTCAGTGTTAGAAGTGTAGTGTATAAGGCAAGGTCAGTGTAAAAAGCGCATAAGATAGAGGTATAAAAAGTGTATAAGGTAGAGGTCAGTGTAAAAAGTGTATAAGATAGAGGTCAATGCAAAAAGTGGATAAGGCAGAGGTCAGTGCAAAAATTGCATAAGACCGAGGTATAAAATTGTATAAGATAGAGGTCAGTGTATAAAGTGAATGAGATAGAGGTCAGTGTAAAAAGTGTATTAGATAGAGGTCAGTGTATAAAGTGTACGAGATAGAGGTCAGTGTATAAAGTGTATTAGATAGAGGTCATTGCACCCAAAAAAAGCTGAGATTACGTCGGAAAACGATACGGAAGTCACCAAAACAGCTTTCTATATTTTCCTGTGAAAAAAAATGATCGTTTCCTGTAAATGCATAAGAGAATGCGGGGTGAATGAACCCGACCGAAAATGACTTTTGAAAAAATGTGAGCAATAGTGCCAATTAAACCCTTAAAGTCTTTTCTCTACTCATCATCTGATATGGCATTGAAAGAGCAGCGGCCATAATCCTCATGTAATTGGCTATGCGATGAGGCGGAATGGCCCCCCCTCTCCCCCATCCTCTTTCCCTAACACCGCCCCCGCCCCCACCAACCCCCACCCCAATCGTCGCACGGACGGGATCCATTCTGGAAAATCCTCAACCGTCAGATATTCAGGACAGAAAATGCAAAATAGACTTTCATTTATCTCTGTCTCGTCATTACGTCATTCGCTCTACCATGTCGTTCATTACGCTTTTTGTTTATTGATCTTTTAAATTCACTTTCATTCATAATCCTCATCTCCTCGTTCGTAGCGGCAGGCGTATAATGTATCGAAATGTTTTGTTGTTCCGCTGCTAATGTGTGCGATGTGTTTACCAACAGGATCGAGTTGTTGTTTTGCTTTGTTTACCAAACAACAACAACAGGGATTTGCCTTTGTATCTCATATGAATGATTTAATTAGATTTGAGGCATAATTATGATAATACGATACTGATTTCCTATTAAGAAGTTATCCACACAGAAACACTGAATATTATATATATGTATATATATAAATATATATATAAATATAAATATATATATATACATATATGTAATCTGTATATATGTGTTTGTGTATACACATATATACACATCACTTATTATCGTATTCTCTTTAACTTGGGAATAACTTACAGCCAGGGGAAACTATAATTGACAAGTACATCTGACCCGACCAGGATCCGAACCTGTGGTTTTTGGTTCTGGTACAGTGATACACAGTCGATTTATGCATTGGGCTATATATATATATATTATATATATGCATAATATATATATATATATATATATATATATATATATATATGCATATATATATATAGTTGCTACCCACAGAGCCATGTTTAACCTTGGCAAGACCACCACAGTCATCTACCTACCAGGTACATAATTTAAGTCATCTACCCATCCTCATCCGGGGTCCAACTAGGATCTTTTGCTTGGTAAGCATGAGAATATTATATATATATATATATATATATATATATATATATATATATATATATATATATATATATATATATATATATACATACAGTATATATATATACATATATATTATATATGTGTGTGTGTAATTCTTTTGATGTGTGATTTATGCATGCAATACCACATGAAAAATTAAAAAATAGTTGTAAATCCCGACCGGTGTCGGCTTTGTTGCTAAGCCATCTTCAGATGACTGGTGTATTGTCTTGCTAGCATATATATTGTGAATTTCTACAGCTTTTAATCAGTGCTCTGAAGATGGCTTAGCAATAAAGCCGACACCGGTCAGGATTTACAACACTTTTTAAACTTTGCCACTGTTTTACATATATACATATATCTTCATATATAATATATATATATATATATATATATATATATATATATATATATATATATATATACACATTACATATAATACACACACACAAACGCATAGATAATTTTTTTGTTCAGGTGCCTACTATCGAATATACTCGTGCAATCTTCCTTTCTTGTATAATGACTAAGTATAAAACAAATCTGAATAATGTATAAACAACCTTGACTGAATAATGAGCCATTTGCTTATTTATTCCCCCAACAGCCGGAGATGACGTCAAACACATTGGTTGCTTGCTTGACCGTACATATGTTCCTATATCATTAATTATATTAATGTAATTCTGCGCAATGATTATTTTATGTGTATAATGTATCAGGTGTTCCTTTGATTAAGGTCCTAAGCATAAATATATTATAAAAAAAGATATATCATTGTTGTAATATAAATATTAAAATACGAATGGAGTTTTATGCTTTATTTTCCTCTTGTGTATAATTTGTGAGTTCTGCTGTTACTGTAATACTTGTTGATATTTCAGGATCTCAAAGAATAATCTATATAAGAAAAGAAAAACTAATGGGATTTAACTCCTGCAAGGGGGCTAAGGCCGTCGGTGCACCTCACGCACTGCACTGTAGGTATTAATTACGGTTCTTTTCCGTGTCCCTTCGGTCCCTAGCTGCAATGCCTTCCATTTCTTTTACTGTATCTCCGTTCACATTCTCTTTCTTCTATCTTACTCTCCACCCACAACTAAGAATTGTTTCATAGAGCAACTGCGAGGTTTACCTCCTGTTACACCTTTCAAACCTTTTTATTCTTAATTTTCCTTTCAGCGCTGAATGAACTCATGGGTCCTCAGCAGTTGGGCTTTGGCCTAAATTCTATATGCCATTTCATTCCAATAAGATTTAGCAATTAAGTCATGAGCTGAGACTCTCTTGAGCCTGTCCAACAAGAAAGCATTTGCACCAAGACTAAACGAAAAGAAACTAGTAAAAAATGCGCCGAGGTTTCTTCGGCGCAATCGAGTTTTCTGTACATCGTATAATTAAGGCCACCGAAAACAGATCTATCTTTCGGTGGTTTCGGTATAATGCTGTGTGAGCCGCGGCCCATGAAACTCTCTGCCGGACGTCGTGACCTGTGCTGTTGCTTTGCCAGAAGCACGATTATGGCTAAGCTTAACCTCGAATAAAATAAGAACTACTGAGGCTAGAGGGCTGCAATTTGCTATGTTTGATGATTGGAGGGTGGATGATCAACATACCAATTTGCAGCCCTCTGGCCTCAGTAGTTTTAAGATCTGAGGGCGGACAGAAAAAAAAAGTGCGGACGGGCAGACAAAGCCGGCACCATCGTTTTCTTTTCAGAAAACTAAAATGAAAATAAAATAATCGAAATATGAAAGTAATAACAATAGTTCTTGCAGAAATATTAATGGCAATAAAACAAAAGACAGTCATGCACCCTTAAGCCGAGAGATCAGTGTTACGGATGAGCGAAATGACAGCGGTAATCCAACGTAAGCAATAACAATGGCGGTTATGGAACCTCTCGTAATCCAGGTGATGAAATAAGCTTTCGCATAACTGAATACGGATGAGAATGGAGGCTAAAGGACGGAGATAAGAAGGAGGGGAGAAAGAAGTAAAGAAAGAGAGAAAGGCGAAGAAGAGAATTGAAGCTAAAGGACGAAGATGAGGAGAAAAAGAAAGAGAGAAAGTTGGAGAAGAGAATAGAAGCTAAAGGACGAAGGTAAAAGGAGGAGAGAAAGAAAGAAAGAGAGGGAAAAAGACGAAGAAGAAAAGAAGCTAAAAGACGAAAATGGGAGGAGGAGAGAAAGATGGAAAGAGAGAAAGATAAAGGTAAGAAGGAAGAGAGATATAAGAAAGGGAGAGATAAAGACGAAGAAGAGCATGGAAGCCAAAGGACGAAGATAAGAAGGAGGAGAGGAAGAGAGAGAGGATGAAGAAGAGAAGAGAAAGAGAGAGAGAGAGAAGAAGAAGATGCGAAGAGTAAGGAGAGAGAGAGAAGAAGAAGAAGCGAAGAGTAAGGAGAGAGAGAGAAGAAGAAGGGAAGAGTAAGGAGAGAGAGAGAGAGAGAAGGAAGCCACTTAAAAGATTGGGTCATAAATTAAGCGTACGACAGCTTATCAGTCTTCCGAAGAGATACTGCGAACACACAGTAATGGAATTATTCTTGATTTCGCTTACGGGAGAATTTAGTATATGATGTTGTTATTGCCTGTTATTAATACTTCGTCATTTTTAACTGTATGCCTAAAGCTTTAATTTTTAAATTCTTTCCTGCTGATAACTAGATATAATTGATTTAGTCTCCATTATATCGGTGTTGATATATGTACGTTTGTGTGTGTATGTTGTATGTATATATATATATATATATATATATATATATATATATATATATATATATATATATATATATATATATATATATATATATATATACATACATATATATTTATATATATATATATATATATATATATATATATATATATATATATACATATACATATATATATATATACATATATATATGTATATATATATACATACACATATATAAATAAAAATTCTATATCTATATATTGTTAAGAATTTTCGGTAAATTTTATCATTATTTCCGGAGAAGGAATTTGTAAGATTAAAGGTACATAATTTCCTAAATGAGGAAAGTGGTTGTTTAAACATTTGAAGCTAAGTGGTGCACGTAATATAAATTTATTTTTTTATTCCCGAACCGAGGTAAAATCGGAGGTGAACGAAGGAAAGCAGTGAGTCAGTCCTCACTCCCCGAATGAGTCAGTCCTCGCCAACGAAGTCTGTCACTCACTCCTCCTCACTGCAGGAGTCTGTCAATCTCCATCGCCAGAGTATCAACTGGTCCTCTCACTGGTCTTACGTGTTGGATTTGCCACAATTCGTTCCTCGACCGGGTTTCTACATGCCGGTACTGTAAGTCCTTTCGGCAGTGACACATTCATCGGCACTGCTTCAGCTTTTATTATCAATCTTGGGCAACCGTGAGAAACCTTTCGTCTTTCGACGGGTCCTTGTGATGACCCTCCTCTGTGTTCCCGAATCTCACGCTGTTCTGTTAACGCCCCTCCTTCATTCGATTCCGTCAACATCTTACGTCTGCTCCGCTATCATGCCCTTGGAGAAATATGTTATTGTAAGATATGAAATGTATTTATGTTTAAGCTGCTTAGCCGGTCATCATAATTAACGGTCTTCATTGAAAGAACTATTATTCTTACAGGTTCGTATCTCCAGATGCTAGGCTTCTTTCGTGAAGAAGCTTATTTGAGTATTTGATTGTGCCTCAGTTCGCTCAAGTGTCTTGTGTATGTATCCTAATATTGAGTAAAACCGAGGACCTATTAAGTATTATGAATTAGTTTCTTCGGTATTATCTGTTTAGAATGGGTGTGTCGAACCTGATTGATAATTTGATTGGTCCTTATTCCCAAAGTAGAAATTCAGAACGTGATAATATATACACATATTTATTTATAAATACAAGGAAAAAACTCTTTTACATACGACAGTATACAAAATCAGAATTCAGTAAAGGAATTCCTCTAAAAACATAAATTTTGACTCGACTTAAGATTACTTAAGATCCTTTGCGTAAAATCTGCAAAAGAAAAAAAAAATGTCGACGCTCCAGCCAAAATATTTCCAGGAAACTGGAGCCGTTCATTACGCTCAGTTTCGACTTTGAAGTCCGAAGTAGATCCGAATATGAGCTTCATAAGGGAGATATTATAATGCAGTTTCAACATCTGAGCAAATATCATTATTCCGTCTCATCCTTTGACTTTTGTCTCTCTCTTACTTAGAAGAAAATGGAGTCACCGAGGACAGTGATGGAAATTCAAACAGAAGGTAAGGTTAATTATCATCGAACCGATAAATACATTTTCTGGCCACATGAAACGTTTACATGAGTTTGTCTTTTTGTGTAAAGATAAAAACTTTTGCAAGCATGGGTAAGGGAGCCCCGTAGACGGGTTAGTTCCGTCAGTGCACCTCACGCGGTGCGCTATAAGCATTATTTAAGGTTCTTTGAAGCATCCCTTAGGGCCGTAGCTGCAACCCCTTTCATTCCTTATAGTACCTCCGTTCATATTCTCTTTCTTCCATCTTACTTTCCACCCTCTCCTAACAATCAAAGTGACAGTAACTGCAGAGGTTTCTCTGTTACCACTTAAACTCTTACTCTCAGTTTCCCTTTCATCGTTGAATGCCCTCAAAGGTTGCAGAGCTTAGCCTTTGGCCTAAATTTTATATTGCAATTCCACTGGATGGAGAGTTCCAGAACCAGATATGGAGAGTAAAATGATACTGAAACGAATTTATCCCTGAGACAAAAATGAATCTGAAATCTAAATCAAGTAAGTACAGTCATTTTTTTGCAAAGATATAATATCGGCATCGACGACCTTTTCCTTCTGCATCACCAGTCTTTAGAAACCTATCAGTCAATAAGATAATAGTAAGACCCCAACAAAAATCATTCAGTATTCATAAAGAGAACACAATCGTCTTGTGAGAGGAAAAACAAAGAAAGATGTCAGACCAATAGTCTCAATCCCTACAAAGAAATCCAGAACGCGAGAGGATTCTGTAGGTATAAGATAAATCCCCACGGAATGTCTTTTAACAGGCCTCTCTGTCACTTTTCCCTTGGAGAGATTACGACTTTTTTTTTTTTTTATCTTTCCCTACTCCTCTTGCCTTATTCCCGACGGGATAGGTAAAAGTATCTGAATGATATTGATGTCAGGATTAATTATTATTCATTAGCCTGGCAGTGAAGGGTAGTTTTGGAGTTACAAATATGACCCTAGAGAAGCTAAATCTTCCTGTGATCATTTGCTCATCACCGTGTTGAAGTGACGTCATCGTCGTGTTAAGTGACGTCATCACCGTGTTAAGTGACGTCATCGCCTTGTTAAAGTGACATGATTGCTTTGAAAAGTGACCTAATTGCTTTGTTAAAGTGACGTTATTGCCTTGTTAAAGTGACACCGCCGTGTTAAAATGACATCATCACCGTGATATGGTGACTTCATTGCTGTGTTAAAGTGATGTCATCGCCGAGTTAAAGTGACATCGTCGCCGAGTTAAAGTGACGTCATCCTGTGTTAAAGTGACGACACGGCAGCGAAATCAGGGATGTCTATAATCACGAATATTTCAAAATTTTTGAGCAGCAATGTGTATATATATATATATTATATATATATATATATATATATATATATATATATATATATATATAACATGCAATAGCTTATAAGGCCATACGAGATTTCTACACATGGTTATCTGAGGTCGTGAAGCACTGCGTGTTTCATTCGGCTTCCGTGTTTATTTCTCGGGAGGCCCCCAGCTCCAACGGCCTCATATTCGTCGTTCAGACTGACCTTCATTAGGGGCAGCTGTAGTTTGCAAATGTTTGATTAAGTAACCTCTTTGCTTCGAGACTTTAATTATATATATACTGTCTTCTTTTCTTTAACGTGCTTTTATTCCCATTTTTGTATGGTGGCACGATGCTTGAAGGACTTTTTGATTTGGTTTTGGTACTGTGGTCTCGACGTGGCTGCCCTGCCTGACATCGCTTAGACTGGTACGTATCTTCATGTATCATACCAGACTCCAACGCCCTTCTTCCAGCAGCGAGAAGTTATTGCGCGGTATGGCGAGTTCGAGATGTGAGACGTTTGTTGCGTTTTAGAAGGTGCAGTGGCTTTGTTTTTGTGTGTGTATTTAGTCTGTAACATCCATTTGCTTTTTTGCTAAAACTTATCTGCTGATTACTATATATATAATCCTGATATATATATATATATAATATACATGTATATATTTATATATGTATATATATTGTATATATATATATATGTAAGTACATTATATTAATTATATATATATATAATATATATATATATATATATATATATATATATATATATATATATATATATTATATATATATATATATATATATATATATATATATTATATATATATGCATTTAATTTCTTCTTGAATATATACGAATTTTGACTTTTTTTAGATCCTGTTTCAATTTGTTTAGTAATTCACATGGCATTTTGAGTGCCAAAAGAATAAAGACTTTAGAAAATACTGAACGATGTTTCACTTGACAATTCATGAAACAATATTTTATAATCCATAAGCCACCAGTCCTCGAATGCTCACTATAGTCTCCAGCCTTCATTCGTGATGAAATATTCATAATTCAAAAAAACTTATCAACCACGGTCATTCGCTTAAGCTTCAGGCATTATTAGCAGATGAAAGAACTCTCCGTATTCCAGAGCATTTGTCTGATTCCTGGATTCCTGGATGAAGGCTTCCTGCCAAGCGCGCATGAATTAAATTTCCAAAAGCAGCAGGCACGGCTCAAATTAACTGATATTCATTCTGGGATCTTATGAAAAGGTGCACCGATGCTTGAAAAGTGACGAATATCCTTGTGATTTTTCTTCTTTCCTGCGCCGGTGATTCCAGGTTGTTTTTGTTTTTGTTATTTTTTTGTGCGCTGTTGATCCTAATAATTTTTTTTTCTGCCCAGATCTCAAAGTTTTCTGGCCATTGATCCCGGCATTTTTATTGTGCGCTGGTGATTCCAGGCATTTTTTTTTTTTTGAGCGCTGGTGATCCCAAGTTTTTTTTTTTCTGTGCGCTAGTGACTCCAAGCTTTTTTTTTTTGTGCGCTGGTGATCCCAAGTATTTTTTTTATTCGCTGGTGATGCCAAGTGTTTTTTTTTTTGTGCGTTGTTGATCGCAAGTTTTTTTTTTTTTGTGCTCTGATGATGTCAAGTATTTTTTTGTGCGCTGGTGATCCCAAGTATTTTATTTTTTGCGCTGGTGATCTCAAGCATTTGTATACATTAAAATGTCATCTGTATTTTTTTGTGTCTTTATTTAATGGGAAATGATATATGAAGCATTTTGAGCTGCATGGTGGACATTATCCAAATCGGGCACTATATACTTGTATCTTTCGTCAGGACTGTTTACATGAATGAAAAGATCTAACTGATCGCAAAACACAACGCTGAAAAGTTCCTAAAAGAGGCGTACACCTAAAAAAAGGGAAAAAAAAAGATATATGATTGGTAAAAGGAAAGTGACAACAAGAATCTTCGTAAATGAGCAACATGATACGTAACCAAACCCTGATGTTAGTAAGGTCGACCTTTGTGCACAGGTAACTGTGTCAGTCAGCCTTTCTGTCTAATGATGATAATAATGGTAATTACGTAGAGGTAGAAGGAAAGACTGTGGGGGCGAAATGTCTGATGAAAAAAGTCCTGAGACTCATTTATCATATGAAAAAATTATTTAATAAATGTTGAATCACTATTACATTTTAGAGTACAGATCCTGAACCTATTGAAGGCAGATATGACCCCTTTTCTTGTGCCTCTCAAGGAAGGACAGGCTTTTGCATTTCTAAGGAATGGGCAACACCCCAGCCCCTTCAAGAAGGTGACTGCTAGCCTTCAAGGAAAAGATGTGCACTGGCCTCCTTTACAGGCTGCAGACCCTTTGCCTTCTAAGGAAGGACAGACACTCACCTCTCTAAGGAAGGACAAGACACTTACCCTCTTTAAAGAATGGACAGGCCCCTAGCCTCTCTAAGGGAGGGGCAGACCCTTAGCCTCTCTCAGGAAGGTAGAGGCCTTAAAGCCTCTCTAAGGAAGGTACAGGCCCTTAGCCTCTCTATGGGAGGGGCAGGCCCTTAGCCTCTCTATGGAAGGGGCAAGCCCTTAGCCTCTCTAAGGAAGGGACTGACCCTTAGCCACTCTAAGGAAGGGACAGACCTTTAGCGTCTCTAAAGAAGGAGCAGGCCCTTGGCCTCTCTAAGGAAGGGTCAGGTCCTTAGCCTTTCTAAGGAATGGGCTGACCTTTAGCCTTTCTAAGGAAGGGACAGACCCTTAGCCTCTCTAAAGAAGTAAGAGGCAGGACTCCTAGCCTCTGAATAACAGATGGATAATCATAAGAGTCTTGAAAACAAGAAAGAAGAGAAATAGAAATGCTTTTATTCCTTTATTTTTTAACTCTTCATTATACAGATTTAGTTACCTAGCCCTTTTTTTATAATGAATGCCGGGTGCCATTCTCTGATAACGAAATATATTCGTACTTTAAAAGAATCTGAATCCGCTTCAACGATTTTGAGAGGAAGAAAAATCAGTGTAATACAAAATCTTTCTTCCAATACCGATCCCTACCCAGTCTATAATACCAGGATATTCATTATGGAAGGAAGCTATTGATTGCATAGGAAGTCTGTAAGCCTCAGCAATCTGCTTTTAAATGCCTACAGGATTGCTCATACCTGAATGTGCCCCAGGTATTTCTAGAGAAAGAGTACTCTCTCTCTCTCTCTCTCTCTCTCTCTCTCTCTCTCAGCAGAGCGAATCGGAATCACGAGATCATTTCATGTATTTTCTCCGAAAACGACATCTATTTTTTTCTTCTCTGAATAGGGAATGTCCAACAGGGGCGTATGATTAAGTCAAGTAATGATCATATTCTGTGTGACCTTTACATCGTAGTTCAAGTTGATTTTTTGGAATATATAGTTTAAACTTCAGTGAAATGGACCTTTTTGATTTTTTCTTCATGACTTTTTCCCAAATTTCTTTTCCCGAAAAAGATTATTCTAGTATTTTTACCTTCATTCATGTATTCAACATTTACGTTCAGTCATTTTGTAAACTTTAGAGAGGCTAAGGGTCAGTCCCTTAGTCTCTCTAAGTGGGGACAGACCCTTAGCCTTTCTAAGGAAGAGGACAGGCCCTTAGCCTCTCTAAGGAAGGGGCAGACCCTTTGTCTCTCTAAGGAAGAGGCAGGACCCTTAGCCTCTCTAATGAAAGGACAGACTCATAGCCTCTCTAAGGAAGAGATTAGACCCTTAGCCTCTAAAGAAGGTACAGACCGTTAGCCTTTCTAAGGAAAGGACAGTACCCTTAGCCTCTTTAAGGAAGGGACAGACCTGTAGCCTCTGTAAAGCAGAGGCAGGACCCTAATCTCTCAAAGGATGGATAATCATAAAAGACAGGGAAAACGGAAGAAAGAAGAGAAATAGAAATGCTTTTATTCCTTTATTTTTGAACTCTTCTTTATACAGATTTAGTTGCCTAGCTCTTTTTTTATAATGAATATCGGGTGTCATTCTCTGATAACGAAATATATTCGTACTTTAAATGAATCTAAATCCGCTTAAACGATTTTGAGAGGAAGAAAAATCAATATAATACAAAATCTATCTTCCAACACCATCCCTACTCAGTCTTTAATACCAAGATATTCATCGTGGAAGGAAGCTATTGATTTCATAGGAAGTCTGTAAGCCTCAGCAATCTGCTTTTGAGTGCCTACAGGATTGCTCATACCTGAATGTGCCCCAGGTATTTGTAGAGAAAGAGTAGGCTACTCTCTCTCTCTCTCTCTCTCTCTCTCTCTCTCTCTCTCTCTCTCTCTCTCTCTCTCTCAACAGGGCGAATCGAAATCACGAGATCATTTTTTTAAATATAGAATAGGATTTAGAGTATAGGCCGAAGGTCAAGCACTGGGACCTATGAGGTCATTCAGCACTGGAAGGGAAATTGAGAGTCGGTAGGTTTCAAAGGTGCAACAGGAGGAAAACCTCGCAGTTGCACTATGAAACAGTTGTTAGAGAGGGTGGACAGTAAGAAGGAAGAAAGGGAATATGAATGGAGGTACAACAAAAGGAATGAAAGGGGATGCAGGTAGGGGCCGAAGAGACGCTGCTGTAAAGAACCTTAAGTAATGCCTACAGTGCACCCCGTGAGGAGCACTGACGGCACTACCCCGTTACGGAGCTCTTTTGAATCGTTCTATTATTTCTTTGTATTTTTTTCTATTAAGTGACTCATTTGATTTTTAACATTTTTTCTTATCTACTCTTTATCTTTTAGTAAATTCTTATTATTTTTGCCTGAGTTTTTTTCATTCGAATAAGAGTCTGGACCTTTTCTTATTTGTCTTTAGTAAATCCTGTTGAGGAAGGGGATTATGTTCAGTTTGTTTATATATATATATATATATATATATATATATATATATATATATATATATATATATATATACATATATATATATATATAATATATAATTTATATATACATATATGCACATATATATGTATATATAAAATAATCAACTTGTGAATGAAGAAGTTCTAGTAATGAAGAACTGGATTGCTGAAATAGCAGGCGAAAAGGAAAGACTGAAGGATTTATTAGTCGAAAGAGAATTGAAGATTAGTTCAATGCGTCAGCGTGTGGAAGACGAGAAGGAAAAGAATCAGCTTGTGAATGAAGACGTCCAAGTAATGAAAAAGTGGATCGCCGAATTAGAAGGAGAAAAGGAAAAACTGAAAGACAGACTGGCAGATATGGAAAAGGAAGAAAATGAGGTCAAGAAAATTTCAAATGAGGACAAGGAAGGATATTATCAAGAGGAAAATGAAGAAGCACACGAGTTAGAATGGGAAACATCAAATCAAGAGGAGGTGGAAATCATAGAGGAAAATCAAGGATGTCGTAAAGAAGACACTAAATTTGAAGAGGAAAGACTAGCCGTTGTTAACCAAGGAAACGAAGAAACCCAAAATAATAACGAGGAAAGTAATGAACTGGAAACAAAAGAAGATCTTGAGAACAGGACAAGAACTCCAGGAGAAGAGGACAACAGGTGGTCCTTGGTCCAATCTATGACCCTTGAGACGCATTGTGAAAAGCTGCATAGTATAATGTTACCTGCTGAATTTCAGGAGTTACTCCAGAAGAACGAAAAGGGTCTCACCTTCATTAAATACAAGAACAAAATCATACTAAACTTCATGCATCACAACAAGGACAATGTACGTGTTGTGCTGAGTAAATGTTCAAAATCTACTGCGGAAGAAGTTCTCGTCGACCTCCAAAAATTGGTTGTGAGGGGCCTCGCCAAGGATTAGGATTTACCCGCTGAATGAAGGAATCTTTTGGAACGAACTGCAAGACCGATCCGACGGAGAGGAAATTCTACTTCTAGTACGATGGGAAGAAGGACTGTCTCGTGGAATGGAGGACTCGCGCCCTAGTTGATGGTAGACACAAGGTGCACAGGCACTTACAGCAGTCGGGCGGGTCACAGTTAGCGGTTGGACCTGCGCCCCACTTCTGACTGGCCGCGTTTTGATGCCAGCAGCCCCGTCCCGTGCTGCTGCGACCCTTCTCTGGCCTTTCGGTGGGATTGACTGAGGATTGCGGCGCGCTGCGTCCCCCCACTCCAGCCAACGGACACCCCCACCTCCCACGCCCATCCCCATCCTCCAGCCCCCCAATCCCACCGACCAGACCAGGAAGATTGCAACGCCCTCTGAACTTGACGCACCAGCACCAACACGCGGCCAGCCAGAACCCAGTGCCCACTCCATCCGCCCACCGTGACCCACCCACCCGACGGCCACAAACACCTGTGCACCTTGTATCCTATTTCGTTCACTTTTGTAACTTTTGTCAGTCTTTTGTAATTCATTCACTTTTGTAACTGTAATTCATTCACTCTTATAACTTTTGTAATTCATTCACTTTTGTAACTTTTGTAATTCATTCACTTTTGTAACTCCTTTGTAATTCATTCACCTTTGTAACTCCTTTGTAATTCATTAATTTTTGTAACTTTTGTAATTTCTTCACTTTTGTAAATTTTGTAATCTATTCACTTGTGTAACTCCTTTGTAATTCATTCACTTTTGTAACTCTCCTAGAAAATAAAAGGACTACCATAAAAAATCTGTACTTAACCTTAGAAAAATTATTATACACCAGCTATGCGCTGAAGATGAGATGTATACAACGACCGCTTTTTACAACAGCTCCCTCTACCAATCATTTTCTAATACCTTTATCTTTGTCGTTAAAAATGACTTTCGAGCCGTTCTAGCTTATGTGACGGTCATGTTTCCAACTGTGGTTGAACGGCAGAGCCGTTATTAAAAGCGGGCGTCGTATGGAGGGTAACAAATCTTTCACGCAAGAGGATCAATTTACGAATGACCTGATATGTAGATAGTATATCAGGCGTTGTAAGACTAGTATTTTCAGTTCAGCTGACAGTCATTTAGCCTCATCTGATGCTGCTGACTCATCCTTTCGTTCAGGTGACACTGTTGCAGTTCGACACGCTCGTACTCCTGGCGCCAAAGTACGAGCGTGTCGATTTTTTTTTTTTTTGGGGGGGGCCATTTCCCGACTGGCTGAGGGCCCGCTGGAGGGTATGAATGCGACACAGCATAGAATAGAATATACATATTAGGCTGAAGGCCAAGCACTGGGACCTATGAGGGCATTCAGCGCTGAAATGGAAATTGAGAGTAGAAAGGTTTGAAAGGTGTAACAGGAGGAAAACCTCGCAGTTGCACCAGGAAAGAATTGTTAGGAGAGTGTGGATAGCAAGATGGAGGAAAGATACTATGAACGGAGGTACAGTAACAGGAGTGAAAGGGGGTTGCAGGTAGGGGCCGAAGGGACGCTGCAAAAAACATTTAGTAATGCCTACAGTACACCCCGTGAGGTGCACTGGATAGCCATCCTTCTCTATACGTAAACCAGCAAACCTCCTCGAGCGCCCAACTGCAACAGTGTCACCTGAACGAAAGAATGAGAGTCAGCAGCAGCAGCATCAGATGATGCTAAATGACTGTCAGCTGAATTGAAAATACAGCAATTGTTTTAACAACACTGATACCCTAAAAGAGGGACTCCTTCCAAATAATAATAATAATAATAGTAATAATAATAATATCGTTGAATAAATGCAGTACCTTTACTGTAAATTAAGGTCAAACATATTGGAGCCCTTAACCTGCAATTAATTCCAAAAAGGCATAAAAGTATTTGCTCACTGTTTTCCCATATCAGAGTTAGTCATCGTAGTGGCTGCAGACTGTCCAGCCTGGAACTGTCTAACATTAGATACCATGCTTACAGCTGCAAAACCCTTATTATGGTTATTTCAGAATTATAGGTCAAGCAAAAGAAATCTCAGAATTGCTTATACTTGAAAGGCTTAATATCAAATTGAGGGTCGCTTCTCTTAATCACCAAACTACTGCTGCCCCACTTTTTACGAAAACAAATTATTTTGTCATATTGACTTTAATTTATATATTCAGAATTCCCAGCCAATAATTTTGTGAACATTAATCATCTTGTTTTTATTGAAATAATTTAATATTAATATATTTTCTTTTTTCTTCGTTGCGTGATTTTCTCAGATTTCTTTTTCAAGAAAATTTATTTTAACAATTTAACTTCATTCCAGTATTCGAAACTCACTTTAAAAAATTTATTACACGTTCATCATCTTTTTTTAAAAATTCATTCAGTAATAAGAATATTTCTTTAAAAAAAGAAAAATTATTTTGGCTTATTCACCTTCAACTATGCATTCAAAATTCGCGTTCGTAAATTTTGTAAACTTTCATCAACTTGATTTTAATGAATTAATTTAATAATAACATTTCTTTAAAAAAATTATTTGGGCATATCTATCTTCATTTTTATATTCAACATTCACGTTAAATAATTTGTAAACTTTAATTATTATGTTTGTATTGAAAAAAATTTAATAATGATAATTCTTTGTAAAAATACATTATTTTAGCATATTTACCTTCGTTTATGTATTGAACATTCACGTTCAATAATTTTGTAACCTTTAATCATCTTGTTTTTGGTAAAATCATTTAGTGATGAAAATGTTGCTTCGTAATGGAGATTACGTTCGTCTCTCCACGTAACATCAAAAGAATTAATAAACACTAATTTAATTTCTCTCTCTGCTGACCAACCAGCCAACCAGATCCCTTTAGAAAACGAATCTCAAAAGAGGGATTACTTATTTATTTATTTCTCGTTATTTCCATTCTTCGCCGAGGCAATTCCCACACACACACATTTCTCTAGTGGTATCAAAAGGCGAAGAATTCGTCGGACCAACCCACGCACTGAATCAATACCCTTCTCCAGTTCTTTTTCAGTTTCTCTCAAAGCACCTCCGCCTAATAAAATATGGAGACCGGGTCATTGATGCGATTTGGGAGGTTACGCACAAAGAGCGAAGAGACGTCTTTCAATTTTATTATTATTATTATTATTATTATTATTATTATTATTATTATTATTATTATTGTTATTATTATTATTATTATTATTATTATTATCATTATTATTATTATTATTATTATTATTATTATTATTATTATTATTCCATGTGGTTGAATTATTATTATTATTATTATTATTAGTATTATTAAATATTCACAGTGTCATAATTAAACTGTTGTTTATTAAAAATTTTAAATTTTATCAAGAAATTGTATTACTGACAAAATTTGATGACTGTTTTTATTTTTAGATTTTTGTCAGTAATACAATTTATTGATATACTTGTATATTTTAATGATTATTATTATTATTATTATTATTATTATTATTATTATTATTATTATTATTATTATTATTATTATTATTATTATTATTAATTGAGCGAAACTAGGCAATACTTACCCAACTGGGATCACTCGAATTATTTCTTCATGAGATGGGAAAATTAGAACAAAGTACATTTAAAGAAGTTGGACAGCTAAGTATAAAAGACTGGATGTAAAAGGCAAAGGTAAGAATACACCTGTAACTAAAAGAACTTCTTGCAAAAATAAATAAATAGAAATAGTATTATAGTACAAAAGGGAAGGTTGAAAGTAGTGGTGAGGAATACACTCTGTCAATCATTGCAAACAATGATTTGCAATTTTGACACGAAACTGTGAACTGTAATAGGAAAAAAAAAGGGAAATAATAAACAGATTTCAAATTACTTTCTCCTGAAGGAACAGAGAGACTAAGATCACCTTGACGCTAAAGTTACGAAGAAGAATTCTTAGACTCTCCGGGACCATAAGCGGAGTCATCTCAATTTGCATTTTTATAGTGTTGGGAGGAGACGCCTCTTATTATCGCCCGGATGTCTTTGAAAACAAGGATGGTGAAAATTTGGATCTTTCCTAGATAGTGACCCTCAAGAGCTATGTCGTTATTCAGGACTATTTCTTAAATAATATCTTTAAGTGATATTTGGCAGTCTCTTTGTCGATGCTTTTTCTGTGAATTCCCAACGTGCTTGTACTAAACACGCCGCAAAGGTGGAACATATCGGGTTAAAAGCCCGAGGGTTCACTATCTAGGAAAGTTCCGAAAACTTCTAATACACTTTCCGTTTTCAGAGACTTGTCGGTTGCTCTGAATTCAAGGAAAATTGCAAAGATATTTCATAATTTTCTTACGTTAGATGTTATGGGTTGTGTAGAATAACTAATAAATCTGTAGGTCATTGATGTACATATATAAAACATTATAAATTCAATACAAATAACAAGACTGTAAGATAACATTATGTTAAGAAACGTATAATATATCCTTTCTGACAAAATAGATTATGAAATGAACCACTGGAAAAGGTTCATTAAAAACAGCGACCCCGACTAGGAATTAAGCTGAGAAGAAGAAGAGAAAATAAAAATTCACTTTCGTTCACATTTTTTTTGCTGAGGGTCGGAGCTGCCAATAGCTGTGACAACAAAGGTTTAGAGAATAGAACTGCAAACTTCCCCCTGCCACTTGTGACTCTATAGCCCGAAAAAAAAAGTTTACCCACGAACACCTGATCCCCAGTTCCATCTCGTCAGGCCACTTGCATGGTCAGCTTGTTACTGTTACTGATCAGGGGAATAAATATTATTATTAATAAATATATATATATATATATATATATATATATATATATATATATATATATATATATATACATATATATAAATATATATAAATATATATATATATATATATATACATATATATATATATATATATATATATATATATATATATATATATATATATATATATATATATATATATTGTGTGTGTGTAATTTTATTAATGAAAGAAGCTGAAACAAATACAGGTGTAGGGCGTTTATATGATTTAATCTTTCTAAAGTGAAATAAAAGACCAACTGTACTTGCCTTTTATATGTACTTGTACGAATGAGTGTTCATTTGGTACATGTAATTGAAGACTATAGAAATAGATGCATAAGTATGTTCCTGTAACTGGAAGATAAAAAAAAAGGTTATGCATAAAAAAAAAGAATATAATCTTCTCTTAAATACCCCCTGATTTGTTTCTCAAGAAAAATTAATGTTTTTGACGTAGATCTCCAAACAATTATTTAAAATAAATAAATAAAAAATAAAAGATAAATCACCTATACCAGTGAATGTATCTTATCGTATTTATTACGACAAGTATGGCGAGCAAACCCAGAAGAGAGAGAGAGAGAGAGAGAGAGAGAGAGAGAGAGAGAGAGAGAGAGAGAGAGAGAAATCAATGGCCTAACAGTTCCTACCTCACTAATGAAAGGTAGATCAGATTGAGTATCCTCTCTCGCCCAAGAGCTGGAGAGGGGAAACCTCTAGCCTAGATAAACGTTTGCAACGCACCTTAGATAAACGTTTGCAACACCATCAAGATAAATGTTTGCAACAGCCAAGACAAACGTTTGGAATAAAGCCAAAATAAAAGTTTGCAACAAACTCAAGATAAAAACGTTTGCAACGCAGTCAAAAACGTTTGCAAAGCTAAACGTTTTTAACCGCAGCCAAGATAAACGTTTGCAACACAGCTAAGATAAACGTTAGCAACTCACTCAAGATAAACGTTTGCAACGCAGCCAAGAAACGTGTGCAACACAGCCACGATAAACGTTTGCAGTCTACATGTAATCATACGATCCGGAAATACGAATGGACGTTTGGATAACAGCTGGCTTCGAATGTTGCAATCAGTCAGCAAATATCTGTTGGCAAATACACAGGATCAAGGGCGTATGACCAAATAGACAGGTTAACAATTAATTCAGATAAATAGAAAAATTAAGAAAACGACAAGAAATGGATGAAATTACACTTAAAGCAATATTCATCCTACCAGACCTAACTTAAGGTAATCTGAGAGATTCTGGGGACTCATTCCTCTCAGGGTCAAATTATTCAAAACGGAATGATCTGAGGATTTGACCTAGCTTGTTTGTATTGCCGCTCAGCCTGTTAAATTTAAAGGAGAACTTCCGGTGAGTTTTGCATAAGTTAATTGCTCATCTAAATGGGATGAGAGAGCTTCGAAGCGGAGATTCACATTAAGGTTCGTGTCTAGGTTCCTGCTTTTCGGCTTATCTCTCTCTCTCTCTCTCTCTCTCTCTCAGCACATTAGATACAAATATACGTGCAAATGTTTATAATCTTTTTGGCTGCCACAAGGATGGTTTCCATTCTCTCTCTCTCTCTCTCTCTCTCTCTCTCTCTCTCTCTCTTTTTACGCCTTACGGTTCTCAGCAAATGTTCGGGGATAGGGTTGCAAACCCTGTGACCTCATCCAAGTTGGATGTAACCCACCACACTCGACGTGTTACCAGGAACACTAATCCATGCATAAGACAACATAGAAACCTTTAGATTTAATTGTCATAGTATTTTCCTCTGAAATGAGTCAAGAAAAAAATTTTTTTTTTTCTCTTAATCTAAACAAAACCTCATTTCCTTGATGTCAATTTAGGTCGATGTGCTGGCAAAGGAGGAACTTCGAGTGGAAATAAACCCGTTTCTTGAGACGTCATTGTTCCTCCTCCTCCTCCTCCTCCTCCTCCTCCTCCTTTCTCTTCTTCTTCTTCTTCTTCATCTTCTTCTTCTTCTGTTACTCACGTCCCTTCTAATTAACCTATTCTCTCCGTCCATATTGTCCTCCCATCTATTTCTGTAATATTTTGTTCTCCCTTCTTTTCTTCCTCCTTCCCCTCCTCTTCCTCCTCCTTCTTCTTCTTCCTCTTCTTGTTCTGTTACTTACGTCCTTTCTAATTAAGCTATTCTTTCCTCCTATGTTGTCCTCTGAACTATTTCTGTAATATTTTGTTCTTCCCTCTTCTTCTCCTCCTCCTTCATCTTCTTCTTCTTCTTGTTTAACTTAACTATTCTAATTAACATGTTCTTTCTTTCCATATTGTTCTTGATCTTTCCTCTAACTCTCTCCTCTCTTTCCTACTCGTAATCCTCCTCCACTTGTTACCCTTTCCTCTCTGACTTTTTATCTCTCCTTCCAGACTTCATCCACCCTCTTGCTATCTTCCGCATCTCATCTTTCTTTCATGTTATTCCTAGGCTGGTGGAGAAATTCGCTCGCCGGAATGAATGTTCCAGTACTCTCTCTCTCTCTCTCTCTGTTGTCGATGATATATGACTAGCCATCTCTCTCTCTCTGCTGTCGATGATCTGTTACTAGCCATCCATCTCTCTCTCTCTCTCTCTCTCTCTCTCTCTCTCTCTCTCTCTCTCTGTTGTCGATGATATGTGACTAGCCATCTCTCTCTCTCTCTCTCTCTCTCTCTCTCTCTCTGTTGTCGATGATCTGGGACTAGCCATCTCTCTTTCTCTCTCTGCTGTCGATGATCTGTTACTAGCCATCCATCTCTCTCTCTCTCTCTCTCTGTTGTCGATATGACTAGCCTTCTCTCTCTCTCTCTCTCTCTCTCTCTCTCTCTCTCTGTGTTGTCGATGATATGTGACTAGCCACCTCTCTCTCTCTCTCTCTTAGCAGTTTCTCCTTCTATTTTAGCCAGCAACGTAGACACCTCTCTCATTTAGATATTACAGAGTGGGCTTATCTCTTTCTCTCGTAGACATTACAGTGTAGCCCCTCCTTCTCTCTCTCTCTCTCTCTCTCTCTCTCTCTCTCTCTCTCTCTCTCTCTCTCTCTCTCCTACTAAGGATCACTGCTGAGTCCGACTACACTACCTAATACTCCTAGGACTCACGTAAAGGTCCCTGAAGATTAAAAAGTTAAGCATGCAGGTATTTTGCAGTGAACTGAAAGCATGTTTGTTTGCCTCAGTATTGTTGAGTGAACAACAAATAGACACATTAAACTCTTTAGAAATATGTATATAAAAGAGTTCCGGGCTAAGAATATTCAAAGACTGTTTTCATCAAAATCTATTCATTCACCTTTAAAGAACTGCTTCAAAATTTCACTCATCTTAAGAGCATTTTAAAGATTTAACCCGCATTGCGGAAGATGAAAAGAACGCACCCTCCCGCTTTGAACCTGTTTAAACTTACCTTGGGATTATCCAGTAGAAGACGCGACAGTTTTCCGTGTCACTGATGATTAAAAATGAAAAGATTCAGAAAACCTAGAACTTGTTATAATCCAAGGAACTTCTCCCTCCAGTTCTGAACCTGTTTAAACTTGCCTTGAAGTCACCTAATAGAAGACGCGACAGTATCATTGTCACTGACAACTAAAGACGAAAACGTTCAGGAAACCTAGAACATGTTATCATCTAAGGAACTTCCCTTTGGCTAAAACTTCTTGTACCATACGCTACCTTCCCTCGGCACATTTCAGTACGCAACAAAGAGCGATTCTCATTAAAGGAACCTTGTTACCTTCTGTTACTGCTGTTGCCATGCCAACGAAGGACGCGACAGAGATCAGAGAGGATCTCGATAGTTCGTGACCGTAAAAGAAGATACTCGAGAAGCGAGACATCAGGACATCTCCGTCAGAATGTACAAACGAGGTTGAAAAGCTAAGACATACGAGTGTACTTCCGGGAAGTCTGGAAAAAGTCGCCGTTTTACGGAACGATGAAAATTTACTCTGAAAATGCTCGGTGATGTTGATGATTAACAAGCTGTGTATTTGTCATTTTTCTGTGTGTGTATATGTATGTCATGTGTGTGTAGTGGGGTGTATGTGTGTGTTAGTGTTTACTTACCTTGGAATTATTTTTCCACTACTGTGCTCAAGTTCTCTTTGATTATTTCATACACTGAATTTTGAGTTACATCTCTCTATCCCCTCGTTTTCGTTTATGATTTTTTTTTTTTTTTTTACAAATTTCTCCTCCGTCCTTCCTTTGCTATTATTCGAAATTCAAACCAATCTCGCATTGCTTCCCTTCATTCATTATATACATTGTATGAGAAGTAATTGTCATTGCCAATTCTCATTTTCCAAAGCACTGGATTCCATTACGTTCAGAAATAGTTTTCGTTCCTTTCTTCTCTATTCTCACATCTATTCTCAGATCTATCTTATTCCTCATCCTTCCTCCATACTTTCTACCCACTCCTCCGCCTTCTATTTTCCCCAAAGCCACTTTCCAATCTCCTACTTTCCTCAATTTTTGTTTTTCCACAAATAGACTTTTATTAAATTGAGATTTAGTGGTTCCACCTTTCCCTGTACACCAGAATCAATCTGTTGTGTAAGTCCGTTATTCAGGTTATCCTTTACTGACCTTTATTCCGGCTTTGCCTCCTCCCTCTTCTCTTTTAATTACAGCTCTCCCTCTATCCATGGTAATCTGCAGTAAGTGTTATCATCCTACGGCTCCTTTTAGTTTATTATTCGTTTCAATATAGATACACATATACATCCTAAACTACGTTTCTTCTCTCTCTCTCTCTCTCTCTAAATATATATATATATATATATATATATATATATATATATATATATATATATATATATATATATATATATATAATATGAATTAAATATATATATTCACGTGTGTGTATATTGATTTATTAAGTTATTCAGTTCCAGATTACAAATGAGATTAATTTCAGGAATGCTTCACGCCCTATTCAATTTCTAAAAACTCTTACTATAAAATATCTTTTACTTTAAAAGATGTCATTCTCTCTAAAGTCAAATAGCACATTTATTGTGAACTTAAATTCCTAGTGTTTTTTTTTTTTATGTAAAGTTTCCCCTGACTTATAGAGTTCAGAATTACTTGACCTTTGCTCTTTACATATAATGCAAACGATTAATAAATTCACTTTTATAACGTCAACCTCTGTTAATTACCTATAGTGCTCTGTACCTAGTAAGGTAAACGCTTAATAAATATTCAGTTACATAACATCAACAGTTGTTAATTATCCCATATATATTATGTTAAATTCCTTAGATGATGCTTCATGTGAATGCCTTCTCTATAGTTCATGAAATTGTGCTCACACAACTGTCGAAAGTTAAAATATTTAATATTAAACCATTCCTGGCACCAGTATACTTCCTTAGCACAAAAGTACAATTACAAACATAAATAAATTTCTGATCAAATCATCAAAGAGTATCCTACCACTACAGCCCCCCAGGTCTTTAAAGGACCCTAGGAGCAAGAAGAAAACCATCTACGCAACCGAATCCTATTTGTGATTTGAGAGCCAGTCGCAACGGTTTCCAGCTCCCACAATGGTCCCCCCTATCGCTTACGTCACGGCGTGACGTCACCGCAGACATTTCGGTGCAAAGATCAAATGTGCCGTTCAATCTGAGAGATGAGTGTGGAAGGGGGTTGGTTGGGTAACGGGGGGTTTGTCTGTTGTTGCTTTTGGAATACACTACTCGGGGAAGCAGAAGGATAATGAATAATTTGATAACAGGTGTAAAACGTTCCTTTCTCTCTCTCTAGTTCCACAGCTGTGCTCTTGGTACACAATACACGCATTCACTCATACACACACACACACACTCACACACACACACACATATATATATATATATATATATATATATATATATATATATATAGAGAGAGAGAGAGAGAGAGAGAGAGAGAGAGAGAGAGAGAGAGAGAGAGAGAGAGAGAAATATAACATCCACAAGAATCATCGCTTAAAATGTGCATGTATAAATACTTATATATCATCATTCCTCCTGCTATGATGAGTACGGATAGCTACAAACTCGAGGAACAGAGTTAGTTTTTTCCCGTAATTTTGATTTTATATTATTTTCAAAATTATTACGTTAGGCAAACCTGTAAAATCATACAACTGTGTGGTATTTCCTGTGGGGTCGATTAAGCTGGTTACATAAATCTTGTTTGTTTACCATTACGGCATTCATGAGACAATGTCAGTAACAATAACTGGTGTTAGGACTTTTTATGTATCTGTATACCCATATTTTAATCATTCCAAGCCTTTTGTGTTATTATGCCTTAATTGCCTTATCTTGTTAATTTATTTTCATACCTATCTCCTTGTTAGCTAAATCATATGGTAATTTTAACAATTTCTTATGAAGATATGTTCAGCACTCAACTTTCAGACACCCCTTAAATTTCAAATGTTTATTAACACTTCATTTTCCACGATCAATCTTCTCCCATTTTCTTCAATTTTCCTTCTCCCTTACCTCTTACGGGTCCTACATCATTCCTCGGGAGTCCAGAGGCCAACTGAACTAAATGGTGGGAATTCTTCCCCTTTCCTGACTGTCCTCCGCCTCCTCTTCCTCAGGGGTTCCCTTCCAACGACACGAGTAAACAAGCGGGCCTACGGTTGGAAAGGTCGCCAATCTAATTGAAGTTCCACACCTAATCTCAGCCAGAGGTTGTTGCAGACATGACGCCTACGACGACACCATTCCGTCCGTCAGTTTCCATTTTCATTATTCCTTTCCCGCCTCCTCCGAGATGAAAACATGGTCTGATTTGACGTTATTAGGCTGCTAAAGTTGGGAGGAAGTAATGGCGTTATTAAACTGACAACGTGAGAAGGAAGTCGATGCTTTTTTGAAATGTTTTGTCTGCGTTAGACTATAATTCCTGTTTCGTGTTAAATTCGTTACAGGTATGACACTGGCATGAATCTGTGCCCTTAACTTTAAATTCATCTCCGCAAGCTTGTTTTGTTCGTTTCTTTGTGTATTAATGTCAGCTATCCGTTTTCTGTCATTTTCTATTCGTTGTTCATCGTTTCTTTCTTGCATGTGTCCATTAAAGTCTGTGTTTGTAAATTACCCAGTACGTCTGACTGTCAGTGTGCTTGCCTGTTTATTTCTAAATTCAAACAAAATATAGTATATATATGTGTGTGCGTGTGTGTTGTATTCAGTCTGGTATAATAAAACCAGATATACGAAAACACTCGCGATTGTTAAGACCTCATCGAACGAGGACGTGTTTGATGGATGACTTGGCTGACATTGTATTAGTAGATCCTCGCCATTGTTAGACCCTCTTAATGAACCTCATTAATCCTCCAGGATTGGCTTTCCAAAACCGTGGGAAATGAGAGGAAGAAGAAGAGAGATATGAGGACGACTTTCTGAAATTTCTCGGAACATTTTTCTATTTCCTGTTTCTTCCTGGAAGAGAGCGTGTGCATATTTTAGACTGGGATTTTGTTTAATTGGATACTCTGTTTCATCCAAGTTTCTTTTTGTGACAACTCTGTTAATATTCCCTAGGTATTGGATAATATCTGGGCTTTTCTCACTTGCTGTTATTCTCTTTAAAGTTGTTTACGTAATTTATCATGATTAAATTTACATTATTTAGAGGAGGACCCCTGCTCAGATTCAATGGATTTTTTCTGGCAGACACCTCCCCTCTGACCTAAAAGTGAGGCAGTGTGCTCCGTAGGCAAGGGATACAGTGATCAGCTCACGTTTCCTAGATTCTTGGTTCCCACCTGACCGGCCTACTCAGCTACGAATGGGGTTTAAGAAAAGAGTGATAGAGCTCGCAAGCCCATTACCAGAACACCCTGAGTAACCAGAAAACTTGTAATGGGGAGAAAGGCGTATGGTAGGAAAAATTATATATTATTTGTGTATGTATTCATTAGGAATTTCGCTTAGCTGATAATGATCTAAAGTCGTTATAATAATACTCTCTTGATTAGAGACGTAACGAAAATCATCCCAGAAAGGAAAACGAAACTCCAAATTTCTTTCAAAACGATTTCATTGCAGCAGAGACGTCGCGTCAGTCATTCTGACCCAAGTACAGCATTACGAAATGGAGGCAGAATACTCTGATGACAAAGCCAACTCAATGATCTCTCTTTCTCTCCGCTCTAATGCATTCCACCGTCATTAACGACGCTCAGCACATCCAAGAGGGTCTTGGGTAATGAGAGAGAGGAGAGTTGCATTCCGGGAACACACAGAAATCCAACCGCCTCGAGTGGCTTGCATTACAGCCTGTAACAAGCCGCCACGGTTACGGGTCCGGAGTGGGGCATGGTTACGCCAGTCTCCACGAGAGGGCCAAGGCGTCCCTTGGACGGCAGATAGCAGGGGAGGGTGGGGAGGGGGACGATCCTCCCCCTAACCAATCCGCATTTCGGATGATGCCTCCCCAGGGGGTATTCAAGTCATGCAATTGTCCTTGCTATTATCACGGTGACTCTACGTTATTACAACGGTGGCGAAGTTTGGTGTTTGTCACCATACTGTAAATTTGGTTAGCCGTTCATGTCGCTGATGACAGTTGAATTAGGAATTAGGTGAATATTTTTCTTAAGCTAAATTGCAGTTTATGGTTGGATTCTTGGTAGAAAAAATAAAAATGTGTTCATTTATTTATTTTGGTATTGCTTCTTAGAATGTTTTAGGCCGATGGTCTTATCTCATGTCCTCCATCTTGGCTCCGTCCCACCATTGTTGACACAATTCACTGTTTTGGTCAACATAGGTACAATGAATTCTACATTAAACGAAAAATAACTATCACTAACATCATGATGACAGTTATGTTTACATACTTTGGCAATTCAACCTTTGGCATCTAAAACTTTCATTGCTGTTAACCGTAGGGCATCGCATTTCCATTAATGCTCGTTTGCTCGTCTCTTCAACAAATAAAGGTATAACGTATTCAGCGCTAATGCAGCTTTGTATATTGCAGCCGTTTCTGTGAATAAAAAAAAGGTAAGTGAATACCATTTTGTTAACTCGATCAGATTTGATTGAAGGGCAACTGCCAACTCGCTACTCATATGAGCTAAAATGATTTAATATTTCACTCACTGTGAAATGACCGCTATTGTTTAAGACTGAAAGAGGCATTGGTTGTAAGAGTGAGAAATAGTACATATTAGAAAACAACTGATCTGTTATTATAATACTTGAGTCTAATAACATCATGTGATGCCTGTAAGTATACGGATAATAAAATACATTTTTATTACCGTGCTGACATTTCCCGTACAAATAATGTAAGGGTTAATATTTTGTACTGAGTAAATACCAGTCCTTACCAGCCGCGCGGAAGAGCCAGCCATTTATAGGGAAATTTATATGCAGTGACAAACTCCTCCGATAACTCGGTATTCTCTCGAAAAATAAAACGAGATGAAAGAGAGAACTTTCGGTTGTGTTTATGTTAAAAGTTACAGAGTCCTTTCAAAGGTAGAGTTCTGAAGTTACACGGTAATGAGAGGAAAGTTAAGACGACACCAGAGGCAAGGCAGAAAAAGTCTTCTCATAAAATCCGAAGACAGTTTGCAGGAAGTGTTGGTAATTGGGCCTTGTGAAGTGGGTGCGTTTGTTTCAACAAACGGAAATACGTCTGCTCAAAATCTATTCTAAGAGGGGACAGGGATTCCATCATTTCAATGTAATTTTATTTTTTTAGTAGCATGCACCAAGATGCAGGCAAACAGCCAAACGAAATGAGACGTGTATGTATTTAAATTTTGCTCATAGCATCTCAAAGTTCCCGCGCATGATAACGTAGAGCCGCCCGACGTACGATGGATTCATAGGATATATTTAAATGGCTACACTTCTTGCTATCCATGCCCCACTGTTTATAAAAAAAAATATTAATTTAATTTACATTCTTCGATAAAAAAAGTTATTTATGCGTGGTTTGTTTTTATTCCTACTGGTCATGAAGTGTACGATACGTTGGGAATCAAAACATGGCATTACTACCATCAACTGCCGTTACTGCACAGGAGGACCTCAGTTAAATGTTGTGTCTTTGTCCTCATCTAATTTACTATATGTTTTGCACTCATTTCGTGATATCTGTTAATATTTTGAGACCAATAATCCATTGAAAAGGCTTGGGCAAATTCAAAGGACTAGGGGTCTGCAAATGACGCAGAAAAGGCTTGAGAAAAAGGATCTGTTTACAACTAGTCCCCTCCGTTGTTTCCAAATACGTGCACGCACAGGTCACTCCTGTAGTTGTAGAAATAAGCGTAATACGCAGGGAATTACGATATTCTGATAGGGGCCAACAGGCCACAAGTGGTAACATAACGATGCTAAATGAGAGCAGACTAAATAATATCATGTCAAGTCTTGCAGTGTGTAATAGTTTTAATTTCTGTGCAAAACTGATGTTAGGCCTAATCAGTGCAAGGTGACACCCTTTTGTTGAAAACACTCGGAAGTAACCAGAACATAGTATTCTAAACATCAACTGGTGGGTGCAAAAGACTACAGTGTCTGTAAGTACACATTATATTATATTGTTTGAATAGTAATTGTTTTGTTTTATCAGGTTTATACAGCATAGGAAACATAATGATGTACAGAGTAAAATGCAGGCCTATAACATAATTTAACTGTAACGGCAATTTCTTGCAAAACTGATTTTCAAAATTTCAAGGCTACAGAACTAATTTTTTAAGGCAGAACATTGATTTTATAAAGCATTAT
>NC_089754.1:35894883-35912383 GCF_040412425.1 Macrobrachium rosenbergii | reverse complement strand
GGATCCGTATCTTGTGCTCCGAGGGTGGAGAAAAGAATGAATGATTTCTTTTATTTTTTTTTTGAGAGAGAGAGAGAGACGGATATGAAGATTAATGGGAAGTTTAAACTAGATCACGGAGAAAGTTTGACGAAAGGGAATTTCGAATTTGAAGTGATATATAGGTGATCGCTGTCTGAACAGTAAACGTAAGAAGAGAAAGACGAGAAGAGGTCAGTGTAAAGATACTTAAAAAGGGGAGAGCTGAAAATAACGAATTATGAATCGTATCACCGGTCACAATTTTTATTTCATGGATGAATGGTAATATGAAAAAGCCGTTTAAAGAGGTACGAGGAATCATATTGCTCCAATAAAACCTTGTAATAATGGCGCCTGCATAATATTTTGAAATGAAAATTCCAGAGGAAAACAGAAGCCACATCTTAGGTGGTACACACAGATAATGTATCATGAGTCAGATATATATCTACAGTTTATATCTGAGTATATATTTCATTTACTTTATTTATAATAAACAAAGAGAAAATCTGCCTTTTTCATCGCTGAGCTGGCGGAAAATTATACAGGAAAAAAATTCAACTAAAAACTGTAGGAACTAAACTAACTAAAACACATCGCATCATATAAGTTTTATCTCACCCCTTTCACCTTCCTGCTACAAGGGCATCGACATCCCACTGTCTGGCCTGATACCTTCATTTAGACTCCATACAGGGATCCAATGTCCCTGCTTTTGTTTTTGTAACAAGAGATCTCAGTCGTCTCACAGATCCACCAACCCTCATTCTGAAGACTCGTTCTTCCCAGAGGGGTGGTAATGAACAGGTGGAGTCAGAGAGAGAACAGGCTATAAATCAATACGATGGCATTTAAACATGAAGACCTAAAAGGGGTTCTTAGTCTTGGAGAGAAAGGTGAGATATTATGATGATTTTGCGTGATGGGGAGGCGAGTTTGCAAGTTCATCGTTGGCTCTAAAGGATGTTCTTTTGGCCAAAGTAGCATGATTAGATTAAGAAACAGTTTGGAAAATAAAGATTTTGGAAGAGGGTCCTTTAAAATCTATCTAGAAGCTTTGACAACAAAAGAAAGAAACAAGACAATAAAGATCTCGAAATAGGGTTTATAAATAGTCAACAAAGTTTTTGTGGAAACCCAACACCAGGCAAAACAAGAAAATAAATTAGAAACAAACAATCCCATGGTAGAGGTTGTATCATATTGTATTAAGATTACTTTCCTATTAAAAAGAGCATCCAACATAGATAAAGCAAATGAATCTGAAATCATTACACTACCCTCAAGTCGACCACTCAGACTGGAAGAGCTTAACCAACTTGGGTAGAATACAGCTTTAACAGTAAGTTTGATCATATAAATTGGAAGTAAATTAATAAGCAAACACGAAAAACGGTAAAAGATCGATGAAGAAAATAAGAAATTAGAAAAGGCTAATCCTCAACTTAAAGGTAAAGATGGCCAATCACTCGTTAGCCTACATGTTGATAATACCTTGTGCTAAGAGGTCCTGAAGAACTCTTCAAATAACAGATCTAGCAGAAGGAAAAAGAAATAAACGATTCCGGAAATTTCGACTTAGAATGTCTTGCTAAACACTTAGTTATAAAATCTGAAAATTATAACTATGTCTTCCACAGAAATGAAGTTAATAATAAATAACACAAATTTTCATTTGCGCAAGCCTTGAGGCTCTGACTTTTAAAAGATAGAGCGAGAGAGACTCTCTCTCTCTCTCTCTCTCTCTCTCTCTCTCTCTCTCTCTCTCTCTCTCTCTCTCTCTCTCTCCAGTTCTTGACTGAAGCAAAACAAACACAGCTGGCCTACCACCAGAATGTCCTATATCCCATCTGGAACCGAGGAAAATTGCATATCTCTTCCTCTCTCATCCGTAGAAGCGAAACGGAGAAATTGGTTTAGGAATATTCCTCGCGGGTTTTATTGACCCGTAGTGGAAGACAAATATGAAATAAGACTTCGGTCTTTCGAAATGACAATCTTGCTTCTTCTTCTTCTGTTATATTGGAGATAAAAAAGCGCGGCTCTAGTTTTTTCTTTTTTTACATTGTGGATGGTAAGCAACTTTTACGGATAATTTCGCCAGAGGGATGACTTTGAAATAAGCTTTATGAATAGAATTTTTATCGTAAATATTAGGCTACAGAAAGATCTTTGTGTATTTATCGTGCTTACAAAGACGTGCTTATTTTGGATAATAAGGCTGATGGATGAATGTTGAGAATTTTTCTGAACGTCAAAAGGTTATTCAGAGCTCTTCTCCTCCTCCTCCTCCTCCTCCTCCTCCTCCTCCTCCTCCTCCTCCTCCTCCTCCTCCTCCTCCTCCTCCTCCTCCTCCTCCTCCTCCCTTCTTCTTCTTCTTCAGCATTCACACGTAAATTACAAAAAGTAAAAGCTTCCATTGTATAATTCCTCCAAATTCATCGACCAATTTATCCCCTAAAACCTTTAATTCCCTTTTTCAGACGCACGAAATATTGCTACTAAAATGATGACCTTCCTGCTGAGGCCCGGTAACCCCATTTGACCTAAATTATCATGACGAACTTTGCTGGACCAATTAAATGCTGGAGCTAGTGATAATTGCTTTAATGGACTTTCCATTGACAGCAGGAACAGTTTCCTAGAATTCAAGTATTTGTTCCCGACTGGATTCTTTCCGCTGTCGGTTATGATAATTGTGCTCTTTTCCAACGCTCGTGTTCGTTAATTCTTTTGATGAGAAGTTTTGTGTAATTATAGATATTTTATTCATTCCAGTTAGTGCTCAGTTATTATTATTATTATTATTATTATTATTATTATTATTATTATTATCATTATTATTATTATTATTATTATTATTATTATTATTATTATTATTATTATTATTCTGAATTTGCATCTTTTACAGACTTCGATCGTGAAGACCGATCATTTTGAAGCCAGACCTCAGAAATGTTCGACACAATAAGACCATGATGGGGAAACTTAAAGTTCGAAATCGTTGCCTGTGTCTCTGCAGCGCTCCCTACACTTAAAGAGCCGAACAAATAGAATAATAAATATTCGGCTTCGGGTAGAACGAGAAGTGTTGATTTCCTGTTTTGCTTCCTTTTAAGTAAAAAAATGGGTCATTTTAGTGCACGTCGGTCGGGATATATCTGTCTGTCTGGTATTTCATCTATCAGTAAATTAATCTTAATTTTTATTCGTCTCAAGACTTTGAAATTGTATAGCTCCGATACTGCAGCTCATTAAGAACAAAATTGGTTAACGGATGTGCCCAAGGACCACATATGTTATTGGTACCCTGCCCCAAATTACGCTCCTTATTTTTCGTTGTGCCACGGTTTGATATCTTGCGCCCCTGTTTTAAGAGATTTTTATCTATCCCATGACTTAATTATTTTCTATTGAATTATGCTTCTGGTAATTTTTTGTTTTGTTTTGTGCTTAATTAACGTAAAACCAATAATGCGTTATCCGAATTGCCTTTGCAGTTCTAAATTGTTCTCGTGATTTTAAACTTGAACGACTGTTTTTTTCTGATTTGTATCACCTGAAAAATAGCTGATGGAAACAGCTGCGGGAATCTCAGGTGCTTTGAACCTTAGTTATAAATAGAACAGACCCATTTGATTTCAATCTAAAACCAAGAAGGAAGACAGCACAAAAATAAATTAATTTTTCAGGCATTTTTCAACTTTACATTTCATAGAATTCTTATAAAAATGAAAACAGGTTTTCCCAGAGGGTATAAAAAAAACCACACCCACCTCCAAAGGCAACGTGTTTTGATCATTCCCACCAAAACAGAATAGGAGTTGCTCCGTAGGGGGGTTGTGCCGCCAGTGCACCTCGTTCAGTGCACTGTAGGCATTACATAAGGTTGTTTGCAGCATGCCTTCGGCCCCTACCTGCAACCCCTTTCGTTTCTTTTACTGTGCCTCTTTTCATATTCGCTTTCCTAACAATTGATTCATAGTGCAACTGCGAGATTTTCCTCCTGTTACACCTTTCAAACTTTTACTGTTAATTTCCGTTTCAGCGCGGAATGATCTCATAGGTCCCAGTGCTTGGCCTTTGGCCTAAATTCTATATTCAATTCGATTCACTTCAGAATAGGAGTTGCTTTTGCAAGCAAAGACCGTAATAGTAAGAGACGGAACATTTAATTTGCAACCAGGATATTGCCCTTGCCGTGGCGAGCAGAATTATGCAAGGGAGGTTGAATATTTCCCCGACTCTATTTCGGGAAAGCCCATTTTTCACGTTTTTATGCCAGGCTTCCTTCTTTTGGTAAACAGGGCACGCATTCTTCATAATCAAATCAGCGTCGTAGAAGCGCCATCTCTTAGAGAGAGAGAGAGAACACGAATGACTGATGTACAGAAACATGTAAGTCGTCACAATAACTTAGGTCATTGCCACCAAGAAGGGTGGATTCTGGGATTCGATCTCAGCCTGACGCCCACCAGTCGATTCTGATGCAACTGTGTGACACCATTCAGTTTTGATATGAAAAAAAAAAAAAGCGCGTGGGTCTTGCAATCTGATCCCTTGAGACATCCTGAGAATCAGGAAGGATCTACTTCTCTGATGACATCTCCTCTAAAGGAGAAAAAGGCATATGTTAAAAAGAATTTTTGTGTATACATATAATATATACATATATATATATATATATATATATATATATATATATATATATATATATATATATATATATATATATATATATATATATATATGTTATACACACACACATATATATATATAATATATATATATATATATATAAAGGCAAGGGATGTTGCAAACTGACCCACACCGCGCCTTTGCCTTTCATTTGCAAGGCCTAGGATCGATCCCAATGTGAGTCAGAAATTTATTTATGCGAAACGCGTGCTCGTGTGTTGATTAGTTCCATTATATATATATATATATATATATATATATATATATATATATATATATATATATATATATATTATATATATATATACATATATATATATTATATATATATATATCAATTATATTATATGTATATATACAGTATACATATACATATATACACGCACACACACATCACCAGTGTGTGTATGTATGCGTGTGTGTTAATAGATAAGGCTTCGATGGAGTGACAATTGTTATTCAGCAGCAATCTTCGTCGTCTTTTTTTTCTTCAGGGAAACGAAGGAGCCTCATGAATACTAATATTGCAGAAAAGAGAGAGAGAGAGAGAGAGAGACTAGAAAACCTTACTGAAAATAAAACGGTTTCTTTTCTCATATGATTTAGCTTGACGTCAATGGCAGTGAAGGAGATGAATAATACCGTTTACCCTCGTTCCGTCGACTCGAATAAAGCCCAAATTCATTTTTTTTCTGTATTCATACAGCTTCTGTTTTTCATTTTATCATCCTGTTTTCTTTTTTTAGACGCGTCCAGATTTTGCGTGTATACACAAGTGCGTATGCATATTGCGTGTGATGAATACTGAAGATATTAAGTGACAAAACTCCATATGAAAAGTGTTGTTTGAGACTAAAATATGTATATTATATTTGATGTCTTCCGTAACCTTTACCCTGCCTCCTTTGTAATTATATTCAGACTTGTATGATGACGATTGATTTTCAAATCCACTTAAATTTTCATTTAGGTCTTTTAACCTTGAGAAACATATTGCAAGTCCAGTAAACTTTCTTATGAGACTGATAAAACTTTGTGCAGCCCAACATTACATATATACATATATATATAATACTTATTTAAAGATGTGTACATATCAAGGCAAATGCACCTGTCTAATAAGAGAGAAAGGCTGTCGTGTAAAGAACCCATTCAGTGTTCAAACTCACCTGTAACTTTCTAAGAATTGTCTTTTAATTTCAACTTCTGTCTGTTCAACAGGGGGTCTAAGTCAGTAAGCCCGACTGACGTCTATTAGAAAGGGTCTACCGAAAGAAATTCTCCTACCAACTTTTGTGCTAAAGTTATAAACAGTTTGTCTGAGTGAGTGTTTATTGAGTTTTGTTCATAATCTTTAGTAGTCTGTTGATTGTGGAAGATGTCGCTGTTTTAATGGAGTACGTTGTTATGGACGTCTGTTATAAATTATGATGAAGTGGTTTATATAGGTTATATACATAGGTTATATATATATATATATATATATATATATATATATATATATATATATATATAGCCATATATATATATATATACATACATATATATATATATATATATATATATATATATATATATATATAATAATGTTTATGCACTCATTTACAATATTATGCATTCATAAATTCTTTCTCCTTACACGAAGAGGACTTAAACAGACAAAAAATATAGCAAAATGCTCTCTCTGCAATCTGAAGGTAATAATTTACATAAATTGCAAAATATTCCTTAAAATTTTAGTTTTTTCCGGTTGCAAGAGGATCCGTAAAGTACTCGTGTTTTTCGTGAAAAATACTTTTACGGAATATCGTTACCTGCCTCAGTATATGTAATGCTGGGAACTGAACCATATTTCGTTATTGCTTCTCTCATCTGCCCAATGAGAGATAAATGGACGAGAGAGAGAGAGAGGATTATTATGGGGGTCGTATGTCATGCTTTAGATTACTCTCTCTCTCTCTCTCTCTCTCTCTCTCTCTCTCTCTCTCTCTCTCTCTCTCTCGTACCATATTGCTCTTTCGTACAATACACATAGCAGAACATTTTTAAATTGTAATTAACGGATAGACTACGATATTCAAATAAATTATTCGCAAACTTTAACCACATCCAAAACATCTGCACTGTAAAGACACTGATGAGGTCTCTCCCCTTTCAAAGATCACACCTCCCACTCACATCACGGTCATCCCTGTGTGTCCTGTTATACTTTTTATACTTAATTTACTTTCCCCTCTTTCCTTTCCTTCTGCTTAAATGTAGTCGTCTGTTCGCCCGTCCCGTCGGCCCCTACGTGGAGAATACAGAGAGCGAGAGAAGAGCAGAGAAATGGAGGAGAGAAGAGAAATGGCGATGCTGTCGATAATCGAAACTGGAGAAAATAACTCCCAGGTTCTCCCACTTCCAGGCGAATGCTCTCACCCAGGTGTCTCCCCCGTCACACCCCCTTCCCTCTCAGTCACCCACCCACCCCTTCCACCGAGGTCATCCCCCCCAGCTTCTCCCTCACCCTTCGGGAGATTTATGAAAGTTTCTTATGAAGGTGCAAGGTCGACGTACGTCAGGTACGACAGCAAAACATATTAGGGATGTCCCGAGATGTAGTTAAAATGGGCGGAACGTAGGTGGCGGTTATAAGGTTTAGGCTAGTACTTCTTCGCAGGTAGGTAAACAGGTGTAAACAAAAGCTAGACAGGAGTAATGTGACACCTAGAAACTCCCTGTGATATGATAAGGCAGAGGACGTTGAGAGCGTGCTGATATGTGCGAAAATGACCGCCAAGAATGGTTTATGAATATTTCATAAGAGATTAAATTTTTCATTGATGTTACTGTGTCCTGAGGTTGTTTTAAGTTAGAATTTCTTATTTGGTTCAAATTCCCATCCTTTCTTTTCCATGCCTGTAAGGAGTTCATCATTCTCAAAGTGCCTATAAAAGCACAAAAGCAAATTTAAAAGCTTTTCTGCACTTGCTCACACACACATACAAACGACCGGGCGGGCGCGCAGACACACACGCACGCACTCTTAGTCTCGAGTACAAACCTATCTCTGGTCTTATAGATTCCAGAGAAACACGGTTCTACCAATTTGTGAGTCGGTGGGTACTATGGCTGAATGGTCCACTCCTCGACTAACAATATCTGGAACCATGTTCGCTCTCAGACTATGCATCCCAAGTCCAGTCAGTTGCGGATTTGGCTGATACAAGTTTCTTGACCCCAGCTGACGCTATTATTCATTTAGGATAAGGATCGAACCACTGACCGTGTGAATGTATGTTCAGTACTGCACTTACCACCGAGCTACGATATATATATATATATATATATATATATATATATATATATATATATATATATATATATATATATATATATATATATATATATATATATATATATATATATCGTAATAGAAATCATTGTTAAATACAGGTGATGTTGGTAAAAGGGTTAGTTTTATTTTAATACAGGCACACACTCACATATATATATATATATATATATATATATATATATATATATATATATATATATATATATATATATATATATATATATATATATACACATATATGTGTGTGTGTGTGTGTGTGTGTGCGCCTGTATGAAAATAAAACACCCTTTGACCAACATCACCTGTATTTAATAAAGATTTCCTATTACTTTCTTCATGACAAAGGCTGAAAAAGAAATTGTAAAAAAAAAAAAAAAAATCTAAAACTTGTTAGAACACAACGTAGTCATAGAACATAATTATAGCCTTCTTTGAGCCAGATACTTTACAGGTATATCAGCACAGGAGTGCAATATCAGTAAAAAAAATTCACCAAATTATATCGTGATAAATATACACAACTTCCCCAAATATCCTCCATTTTTCCCTTCCTGTTTCATAAAAATTCCGTTTTCGCTATTACGAACGTGTCTCACATTCCAAGTAATTACACTTCTTTCCATCCACTTTTAGCAAGAAACTTTGAGAGTGAAACCCGAGTCTGTTAATTGCGTTGTTGTTACCGGACGCCCGCTATCGCAACCTTTGCCGAACCGGAAATGGGCGGGCAGATCCACAACCCCGCCAAATCTTCGTTTACCACTTCACGACAGTTCTAAGTGTTTGGGGGCACAAGTAAGTGCTGCAGCAGTGTTCATTCAAAGAGTGACAGAGTTTTCGAAGGCCGTTTGTGTTTCTGCAAGATTCAAAGATGACGAGGATGATGGATGAAGATGGTAAGATCCTTCTAGCATGGAAGTAGTGTACAGTAGGATAGTGTGGATGTTATTACGAATCATATTACTCAGAATAGGAACCCTACTCATCTGGAACAAGCCCACAGGGGCCATATAATGGTCGGACTGCATTGTAATGTACCATAATTTCTATACGATTTGCTTAACTGTAGCATTGTTAATAGGCACAGTAAGCGTTGGGTCATGTGCGTAATGTTGGAGCTTTCATTTGCATTCTTAAAGTGTGTGTGCGTTGACGTGGAATTAAATATTGATTACATTAACCGACCAGACGTCGTTAGTTTGCAAAGACAGACAATACCTTAGTCATGCGGTTAAATAATACTTTTCCACATTTAAAGGCCAGCTTCATTTGTTAAAATGCAATATTTCAATAAAACTCTATTAAATAACTGGATAAGTAATAAATAGATTTACCAATATATTAAAATTAATGAACATCTAAAATTAAATGTCAGAACAGCATGTTTGTAACCGCAGTGACTTCTTAACCTGTTTCATAATATTCTTTGAATACGCTTTCCACTGAAAGCCTTAAAATCCGGATGGAAATGAGTGAAGAAATTCCCTTCCTGGGTGGGATTCGAGTCCACTATGGTTGAAGGTCGTGGATAGTGCTTAGGTCATACTCTCTGACCTCGGCCTTCTCACCTGCATTGGTCTGAATCTCAGCTGGGGAAAAAATTCTTCGCTTATTTTCCCTCGGGATTTCAAGGTTTTTGGTGGAAATTGCACTTGAAGGATATTGTGAAACAAAAATTTTAACAAGTCACTGGGGCTATTTCAGAACAAAGAATTTGTGGATGAGACTAGTATGTTATGCATCCAAATGAATAAAAACAACTGTAAATGAGATATACATCATGTGTATTATATGATCATATAGACACTAAAAACTGATTTAATCTAGATAAACACAGATAGATCACTGGAAGGTTCTAAAAGAAATAAGTGTTCCTTTGTGTTAGAGTGAAGATAAGTGACTGTAATTAATATATTTGGGAAGAGGTGTGGTAGGATCTTAATTAATATATAGATAGATAAGTATTTTATAGTTATGGATATACGAGATGTTAGATAAACTGGTGAAAATGCTTTTAGCGAAAAACATCCGGCAAGGAAAGAGGAAGGTCAGAACTGAACCCACTGATAAAAACCAAACAGAGGTAGATTAATAGTGCCAAAAACTATACCAGGAAAATTAAGGAAAGCACACAGGACATTAATCCACCACGAAGCATCGATAATGCAGCGTCAGCGCTAAGCTCATCTGAGGAACATAACAGGAGTGAGCGTAGATGTGTTTAAGAATAAGCTCGACAAATAAAAGATGCATCCCAACCATCCAAGACTGGAAGATGCAAAATATACCGGAAGATGCGTTAGCAACTCTCTGGTAGACATCAAAGGTGCCTCACACTGAGGGACCTCTCTGTAAGGTCTCTCTCTCTCTCTCTCTCTCTCTCTCTCTCTCTCTCTCTCTCTCTCTCTTTCTCTCTCTCTCTCTTCGAAAGCTGTGAACAAAGACATATCGATCCAGCGGCGAAAACACAATAACTAGTATGGCACTTACGAAGAATGAACAATGAATATAATCACTCGTGCGTTATCGAACACTGAGGGGTGGAGCAAGCTGAAATATCTGCAGAACTTTGCTGAAAAAAAACATTATTCACTCAAAGTTTTTCATAGACGTGTGATACACTTCATATCTTCGTCCAAACCCCCGCTCCCCCCAAAAAAACATTCACATTTGTTTGCAGTTTGAAAGGGACTCATTTTTATTGTTTTATTTTGTGTTTGTGTTTTCTCTCGTGTAGGAATTTTAAACACTCTGTACCTCTTCATGTGTAGTCATTCGCTTGGTGAAGCACAAGAGACAGATTTATCTTTGCTTTTCATACCAAGATAAAATAATATCTAAACATTTTCTTCCTATGCGGTTGGTGCAGCCATAATAATACCTGCACTTTGTTATTAATTCAATTTTTATTCATTTTCCACATTACGGACGTTGTGCTCCATCATAGTTCTTACATGTTCCATGATAAATAATAATAATAATAATAATAATAATAATAATAATAATAATAATAATAATAATAATAATAATAATAATAATAATAATAATAAGCAGGCTATCTCTCCCAGAAATTGTTGATAAAGACAAACCTTCTCTTTAGGGGGTTTGAACCACTGACATGTGGTATTCTTTTTATTTCCCCTGCGGCTGAGTGAATGTAATGTTGGCCTGACAGATCACAAGTCAGCAGTGGTTCAGATCCCTAAAGAGATTTGTCTTTATCAATAATAATACTAATAATAATTGAGAGGGTTCATCAAATACGCTGCTACGTATGAATGAATATCTTGGTCGTTTTAATCTGATGACATTCTAGATTTTGAAAACAACATTCTTTGGGCTTTATTTGATAATTTTATAAAGATTATTTCAGACAATAAAATAATACCTGACCCTAAAAATCAATTTTCCTATGGACCCATTGACCAACTTCGTTTTTCATAGGTTTTTCATAAAACATTTTGAACTGCCTGATTGATAATAAAATCTCACTCAAATATATATTGGTTTTGAAATGCTTCAACCATGAAAATGGGCTCTAATATTTCCTGGATGAATGCGTGAAGTGGGTGTGTATATATACAGTGTATATATATATATATATATATATATATATATATATATATATATATATATATATATATATATATATATATATATATATATATATATATATGTATATATATATATATATATATATATATATATATATATATATATATATATATATATATATATATATATATATATATATATATATATATATATATATATATATATTACACACATATATTGCATTACATTAGATAAGGCATGAAGTCTGGTATACCAGGTACTTGACATTATTTTTATTTTGAAGAAAGTCATCCTCCCTTTCGACATGTAGAGTAAAACAGTGGAACGGAGAGACGAAAAATGAGACTTTGCCAAATTTCCGTTAACTTCTCCCCCATATTCGAACGGTCTTATCTTTCTCCGAGTAGCCAAATGATTTTGATAACAAGAGACGAACAGTCGACAGCTGCAAAAAGTTGAGTATATCTTAGTTTAACCAGACCACTGAGCTGATTAACAGCTCTCCTAGGGCTGGCCCGAAGGATTAGATTTATTTTACTTGGCTAAGAACCAACTGGTTACCTAGCAACGGGACCTAAAGCTTATTGTGGAATCCGAACCACATTATGATGAGAAATGAATTTCTATGAAATAAATTCCTCTAATTCTTCACTGGCCCGTCGGAGAGTCGAACGCTGGGCCAACAGCGTGCTAACTCAGATTACGTATAATACATCTAAGGTTTTTTTGTTTTTGTTTTATTCCACTGTATAGTCGAGGTTGTTCTGTACACTAACTTCAAGCTGAGTTAAGGGTGCAATATGAGAAACAACACGAGATTAATTTAACCCCTGAGATGCGTTGTTTTGTCTTGGCAAATGAGAGCGCAGGTAAGAATAACCTATATTAAAAGCTGCGAAAGGAGTGTGTTGTTTTTCTTGTTTTTCTCGTGTTACATTGGTCATACGATGCATCTTATTAGCAATTGAAACAATGATATGGTCCAAAATTCGACTTTAATCTGAACGTAGCATGTACATATGTCAATTAAGTGGTATATTCTTTCGAATGTTTTTCTTGTGTTGAATTGGTCATAAAGTGCATCTCAGCATCAACATTTAAAATCGTAAACTCGACCAAAATTCGGCTTGAATCAGAACGCAGCATGTCGTTTGTGTGTCAGTCAAATAGTATATTATTTTGATTGTTTTTCTTGTGTTAAATTGGTTATGTAGTGCATCTTAGCTTTAACAGTTAAAATCATAAATTCGTCCAACTTCGAGTTGAATTATAATGCAGCTTGTTGTGTATATGTTCACAAATTATTATTATTAGTTAATATTCATAACATGAACACTGCTCAAATGGAACAAGCCCACAGGGTCCAATGACTTGAAATTCAAGCCTCCAAAGAATGTGGTCTTCATTAGAAATAGCATATTCTTAAAAGTATGTAATCGGAGGTCATGTGTATAATCACTCTGTATTTCTCTTTACCTTCTCTTACTTCTTAATGAGCACCATATTGTTCCATATGAATAGTGTTCACCTTCTAAGTATAATAATAATAATAATAATAATAATAATAATAATAATAATAATAATCTTAGGAAGTTACACACTTCATTGCATCTAACCACAAAACCGAACCAAGACACAGAATATGTTTCTGTCGAGTTCCGAAGACGGAATACTCGCTTAACAATTCCTAGGCCCAGGGCAAGGTTGGGGGGAGGGGGCGCGGGTTCCACTATAGGTCTCGACTGTGTATCTTTAAGGACAAAGCAAATAGTGTACTGAAACTCTTGGGTGCTGAACGGTGGAGGAGGAACACGAGGTTGCGTAACGCCAGGTATAAGTCGAAGATGTTGTGCCCCTTGGTTTTCTTCCACTACTCTGAATCAGATCTGTTCTCAGTTATCATACATAGTTGGTGTATATTTGTAAATATTTGTATGTCTTATGTCCAGCTGTGTAGGGCATTTCCAGTTCTTCAAGTGTGTGTGTGTGTGTGTGTGTGTGTGTGTGAGCTTTTGAGGAAGTAGAATTCTCCTTATTTGCATGATTTGTGCCAGGCTGTGTGGGACATTCCTAATTCTTCAAAAGTGTGTTTGTGTGTGCGTGTGTGTATGTGCGTGTGTCTGTGTGCGCGTTTGAGGAAGTAATACCTATATGTAAACATGTGCCTCTCTCTCTTTCTCTTTCTCTCTCTCGCTCTCTTTCTCAAGATTTTTTTTTTTATAAATCTCGCTACCTTTGTTTGGAAAGAAGAGATGCTTTGTATTTCGATAATCAAGAGGTGTTTCCGGATTTTTTTCGTACGAGGGAGAATAATGGTATTGTCTTGATGATATACAAATATATAATTTTTCTCAGAGAGAGAGAAAGAGAGAGAGAGGTTGATTGACTCCAGGTGTTAGCCCTACGGCTTTCATGAAGTCTTATAATATGAAATTACGAGTCCTATGTCCTTTGCAATCTTGGTTGTACCCAACCACATTCATCTAACTACCAGGTACATAATTCACAGCTCACTTCAACACATTGGAGGGTTCACAACCGGCCGCCTGTCACTCGGGAGTCGAACCTGTGTTCTCTGGCCTGAGCAACCAAATTGTTGAACTTAATATTGACTAACCTGTTTATATATACTGCCCTAATGCTGTTTGCCTGACCGATGTCAAAACCAGCCTCGTGTACAAGAAAATAGATTATTGTGTTTATATGTATATAAGTATACTTGTGTACGTAACGCATGCACAAGTATACTTATTGGGTACGCAATTATTCCTACTCACTCTTATCTTTCGGTCACATTCGTAGAACATTTCTGAGCTGTATTAGAGCCAGAAGACAATCACTCATGTCTCATTTAACAAACAAAAGAAACAAAACTGAAATCCTGTCTATTCATTTCCAGGCTTCGACGATGAGGAAAGCTTTGGTCTAACAGAAAAACCTTCCCAACTGGATTTCAACCACGTCAAGAGGAAGATGAGCATTGTCAAGGGTTGCTTGGACATAGGCCTACTCTCCGCCAATGGCAACCAACTGAGAAACATTATTAACTTCGGAGACCCGGAAGACTCCCTCTACTACATCGTCATCACGAGCATCATCCTTAGTTTAATTTTACAGGTATGTGAAAAAAATTTATCTCTCTCTCTCTCTCTCTCTCTCTCTCTCTCTCTCTCTCTCTCTCTCTCTCTCACACACACACACACACACACATAAAATAGGAACAGTGGATTATTACTATTAAAAGATAAGAAAATTACATTTTCAAGTCTTTCCTTAGCAAGGTAGATGAATAGATTTCGGAGAAAGTCTCTCTCTCTCTCTCTCTCTCTCTCTCTCTCTATGAAATATGAGCAGTGGATTATTACACTCAAAAGATAAGAAATTACATTTTCAAGTCTTTCCTTAGCAAGATAGATGAAAAGATTTCAGAGACAGTCTCTCTCTCTCTCTCTCTCTCTCTCTCTCTCTCTCTCTCTCTCTCTCTCTCTCTCTCTCTCTCTCATGAAATATGAGCAGTGGATTATTACACTCAAAAGATAAGAAATCTACATTTTCAAGTCTCTCCTTAGCAAGATAGATGAAAAGATTCCAGAGACAGTCTCTCCTCTCTCTCTCTCTCTCTCTCTCTCTCTCTCTCTCTCTCTCTCTCTCTCTCTCATGAAATATGAGCAGTGGATTATTACACTCAAAAGATAAGAAATCTACATTTTCAAGTCTCTCCTTAGCAAGATAGATGAAAAGATTCCAGAGACAGTCTCTCCCTCTCTCTCTCTCTCTCTCTCTCTCTCTCTCTCTCTCTCTCTCTCTCTCTCTATATATATATATATATATATATATATATATATATATATATATATATATATATATATATATATATATATATATATATATATATATATATATATACTGGCCAATGATTTATGACACCCAACAGATACGAAAATACATTTTAAGAGTCGTTTTCTTTAGCAAGGGAGGTGATTATGTTTCAGAGAGACAATGATGTGCAGAAATAAAACACTACATCTTACCTTCAGCATTCTGAATTATGTTTATACTCACGGAAAAAAGGAAAAGTACTGATTCTGATTCTGGAGTGTCTTGTGGTTGATGTGTAGCTTCTGAGAACAAAAGCTTTAAACCCCTCAAACCTAGCCAGGCTACTCACAGCCCCAGCTCAGCATCTCTCTCTTAATCTTGTTTGATGACAGTTTGAACATCTGAAGAGCCAACAAGATCTCGGCCAGCAGTGGATGGTTTCAGTCCCTTGTTTCACTTTCAGCCACGGTTTTCTACCAAGTGTTGGAAAGCAAGACGCAGAGAGAAATGTAGAAAGAGGAAATATTTACATTAACGAAGTAAAATGTAGATAATAGTATTGGTGACAACCTCTCTGCCCTGTATTGACAGGTTCAACACAATGAAAAGGAGAGATTCGAATTCAGAGAACTTGTTGTATATCGAAACTGATTCTTCGCTTGTACAGTACATTGTTTATATTTTCTAAACTTATATCACACTTATTTTTCAAATTTTCAAGTACAGCCGAAACAATAGCAATTTTAATCCACAAGATAATTGAGTGATATTAACTAATGAAAGAAGTAAAAACTCAGGAAAAGCATTATATATTGTCCACAAAAAGTAAAATATTACCCTGAAAGACCTTTAGTCTGTAACAATAATTGCCTTTATTAATCTTTGTCTCAGAAACAAATATGTATTTGTATATATATATATATATATATATATATATATATATATATATATATATATATATATATATATATATATATATATATATGTGTGTGTGTGTGTGTGTGTGTGTGTGTGTGTGTACATGCGTGTATGTTCTCATCATATACACGTCAAAACTGGCCAAAATAGTATATCCAGGAGAAGATGAAACGTCAGGAAAGGAGAAAACAAAGTCACTCACTTTCGGTATGGGGAAGGATTTAATTTTGGGAAAATAAATAGAACCCAGTAAAGGAATGACGCTTGTAATACCTCATCCGTCAGAGTAACGTCACCACGTTTTAGGAGCACAATATCCTGTCTCCTACCCACGAAACTTTCCCTGCCTACGAATAGGACTTTTTCCTATTGTTCTTCAGCCTGGTTGTCATTCGTTTTATCGTTTGAACGCTCAGGTTATAAATTGTATTCTTGGATGACCAAGTTATAAACTATATTCTTGGATGTCCCAGTTATAAACTATATTCTTGGATGTTTCAGTTATAAACTAAATTTTTTGATGTCCAAGTTATAAACTATATTCTTGGATGTCCCAGTTATAAACTATATTCTTAGATGTTTCAGTTATGAACTATATTCTTAGATGTCCCAGTTATAAACTATATTCTTGGCTGCCCCAGTTATAAACTACTGTATATTCTTGGATGTCCCAGTTATAAACTATATTCTTGGCTGCCCAGTTATAAACTATATTCTTGTGAAATTCAGTCTGTTAAATTGTTAGAATTGCATCTAATATTAACTGTGTTTAAATCCATGGCTATTTATTCAGTTGTTAATAAAGCTCCACTGTAGATTGCTTACATTTTTATGATGAACATTCTAACATCTGAAAATTGAATTCCTCCACTATTCACGCACGTGTGAGTATATCCATCCATACTAATACCATTTGGTGAGATCGTAACATGATAATAATCCTGTGAGACGGGAAATTAATTCTGTGGGCTGTCACTCATAAACTATCAGATCAACTTACAATAGAGCGAGAAATGGGTATACACACACACACACACACACACATACACACACACACATATATATATATATATATATATATATATATATATATATATATATATATATATATATATATATATATATACA
>NC_089754.1:35869883-35892383 GCF_040412425.1 Macrobrachium rosenbergii | reverse complement strand
AATGAAAATAAATTACCCCAGGAAACCCATTACCGCACGTCGTCAGGGTAATGGAGATGTACTTCGCTTGAAATAATGATGATGATGATGATGATGAAGATGGTACGATGATGAGATGATGATGGTATGATGATGAGAATGGTCTTGATGATGATGCGTAAGCATACTCAGAATGGAAAGGCCGGCAGTTTCCTTCCTCTTCCATTTATATTTCTTTTTTAAGTAGTTATCGCAGTTAGAGTTAATCCGCTCTAAGCCGCGAATAGAGCGCTTTGTACCTTGATGTGCTATATGAAAAGTGAAAGAAGATTAAAATGAAGGTTTATGCCCAAACTTACCTTTTCAACTTTGTGAGGTGATAATACTCAAAATGTTTTTTCGGGTTCTTGAAGGTCAGGTGTTATTTATTCAAGCTTCTCATTTCCATATTTCTTCTAAATCAATTTCGTGTTTTGCTGATTACAAGGCCTTTGTCTCCAGAGGGCTAACTGTACAATTTGTTAACATTCAAGTTAATAATTAATGTTAAGATGTTATTACTGTAATTATTATCATTGTCATAACGCTAATCTCACCTCGTTCATTCCAAAATGGCTTACTGTACAATTAATTAACATTCAAGTTAACAATAATTAATGTTAAAATATTATTTCTGTAATTATTAACATCAGTAATTTTTATCATTATCAATAATTATCATTATCGATAATTATGATCATCATCATAATGCTAACCCCACCTCGTTCATTCCAGAGGGGCTAACTGTACAATTTATTAACATTCCAGTTGATAATTAATGTTAGAATGTTATTATTACTATGACTATCGTCATTATCATAGTGCTAATCCCACCTCGTTCATTTAAGAGGGTCTAACTGTACAATTTATTAACATTCCAGTCAATAATTAATGTTAAAATATTATTACTGTAATCATTATTGTTATCTTTATTACTATAAAATCATTATTATTATAATTTTATTATATGATTAATATAATCAATATTATTATCATTACGCTAATCCCGTCTCGTTCTTGATGCAGATCGCTTCGGGCGTGATCATGCTGGTGGCTGAAAAGTTCGACATCAACGACGAAGAGGAACGCGAACAGGGCGAGCGCCTGAACACGGTCACCACCGTGCTCGTGTTCGTCGTGCTCATCGTCAACGTCTTCATAGCCGGCCTGGGAGTCGACGTAGCCAACCCCTTCATGCACACGGCGCCCCCGGCCGTCGTGAACACGGGCGCCATGAATTTTGACCATTCGCGCGCGTAATAGATTGACGACGGGTACTCCTCTCTCTCTCTCTCTCTCTCTCTCTCTCTCTCTCTCTCTCTCTCTCTCTCTCTCCTGTTCCCCTGGCAGAACTACATGCATTGATAAAGCGTCCTCTCTCTCTCTCTCTCTCTCTCTCTCTCTCTCTCTCTCTCTTTGGTGTGCGAAAGATAGGCAGGCATATCTCTCGCACGTGCGCTATCTATCTCTCCCCCTCTCTCTCACTCCCCCTCCCTCGTCGGAACGCAGAAACTCATGCACTGATAAATCGTGCTGACTCTCTCTCTCTCTCTCTCTCTCAGGTTTGTGAGAGAAATGCATGCACTGACAACAAGCTATCTCCCTCCTTCCTTGGCAGAATCACATGCAATGATACATCGTTCTCTCTTTCTCTCTCTCCTTACCAGTGTAAGGGAATCACACTCATTGATAAGTCGTTCATATACGTGTGTTTATGTTAGAAAGAGCACATGACAGTCTCTCTCTCTCTCTCTCTCTCTCTCTCTCTCTCGTGCAGTGAAAATGAGTACTGGCAATTTCACGCCATCATCACTTTTTCATCTATTTAAGGCACTGAATGCGGAGGAGACAGCTGTGGAAAGTCTGAAGTATGTGAGGACCCCGCACCCCCACCCCTCCTCTCTTTAATTAGATCTTCAATTAGGACGGGTCCTTGAGTCCAGATCACAAGATGCAGTTTTATTTTCGTTGATTATTTTTTTAAATCTCCGAATGAAATTTTGTTTAGAAGCGCCTTTTTAAATTACTGAGAAAAGCAGAAAAAGGATTAAAAAGAATTACTGTTGAGTATATTACATAGAAAGCCTAAGCTTCAATTTCTTAAGAGTTAAAATTATTTTACAGTGTTTTCTTAAGTTTTCCATTTTTTAAGTTTTAATTTTTTTGTGCGATTGATTACAGACATTTTAAGTATTCAGTAATGTATGATTTAACAGAAATAGTGACATTTTATCAACATACATGCAGTAGTCAAGTGATGTATACACTGCAACATCTCAGATATATGTCTCCGTGATAATGTTATTAGAATAGCATCTGATGTTATCGAATTTTCATCTTTCATGTCAGTTGCTTTTTCCCGTATTCGCTTTTATCTTCCCATGAACTAATTTAACCCATATTTTAACCCTCGACCCTTTCCTGGAATCTTTGATCCCTTATTCACTCCCCTGCATCACAAAAAAATTAATTATGATATCAATCATTATTCTTTATCCAAGGTTAGAGGGGTGGTGAATATATACAATGAAAAATAAATGTATTTAATAATTGTATGAGGAAATAAATGCTTCAGTCCATCCATCTGAAAACGTGAGTTACTGATATTAAATTATTGTTGTATTAATATTATATTATTATGGTCTTGTAAAAAAAAATATAAAATAAAAATGCTTTCAAAATGAATTCCATATTATCAGAAATATGAAAAGTTGTGTTTCTGGTATTATTTGCATATATATTTATTCCTTACACGACTGTCAATTTTTTACCTCAAAATTATCGAACCCTTTGTAACACAATGAATACACCATGGTTTGTTCCATCGACCTTCAGGGTAAAAATCAACCATTTCAAATGGCCCATATTTTTTAGGCCTTTTCACGTCGTTCATGTTTCGTTCCACTTTCAAGGTACCGCACCGTGAGTCTCCACATGTTAATAATTTTGTACTATGCACTTTGAATTCTGATATCTTTCCAGATCGCATTTAGCTTCACTCAAACGTCTGCTAAGGAAAATAAGTAATGTAGAAGATAAATCCAGAAGAAATTAGCCTATGTTTTCTTGGCTGCAGATTATTGCCATGACATTTAATTGTGTATATCAATTATCGGTGGTATATAATATCTATCCACGTATGACATATGCTTCATTTCGTTAAGAATGGTTATGCACCAAAATCAGTGCTTTTTCAATGTGTTCCGTAGTTATTTTCACTATATTTTGTGGTGAATCAGTCATGGACTCAGAAAATTCCTGAGAATCTATGTACCGTGTCTCTATGAACCCATGGCAGATTGTTATGACAGTCAGACTGTCGGAACTCGGATTGTCGAAACCAGTTTTAAGCAAATTAGGTGTTTTGGGTGACGTAGGCCTGACTTTCATAGTGTTTCATCACTTGGCAGGTGAAAAGCCACAGGGAAAATTCGTTGAAATGACACCAATTTATTAAAATGACGATATTAGAGACCCAGTCGAATAAGGGCGCCATGTCATCAAGAATTGTACGAAATATAGGTGAGTGGCCAGTGGTTGTAATCCCAGGTAGTTGGTCAAAGAGGTACCCAGTTTGACCTGCGTTACTTCAAGTCAAATGAGTAGGATCTGTTATCAGAGCAATTTGGTAGCGCAGATAATAATTTGTGTTATGGAAATGATATTCTTATCTTGCAAGTTTTCAAGCCATATATTATATATATATATAATATATATATATATATTTTTATATATATATACTATATATATATATATATATATATATGTATTATATATATATATATATATATATATATATATATATATATATATATATATATATATATATAATATATGGGGTTCAGAAACTATTAATTTGTTACTTTTGTTTGGTTAAAAACGTTCATCATCTGGAGAACAAGAGTTATAAGTCTGTACCATGGAAATATGACTAAGAACTGAGGCCGAAAAAATTTTTTTTTTTTTTTTTTTTTTTTTTTAGCAGGGCCTAAATTCCAAAATCCCAGTATTGGTGCAACTAAGGGTAAATTTAAATGAAAAACTCCATTTTTCTAAAGTAAGAAAATGTATTTTCATGTGTTTTTAATGTGTTCTGAATGGTTATGATAGTAATACATTCCAGGAAATGAGTTGTTTTTGAGTTACCAGCCTATACACCCCTATCATCCAACAAGGTTAAACCCTTTGGGAATGGGGGGTTTTGTTTCGGGTAAATCCGTGGACATGGCATTTGAATTAATGAATAAAATGAGGTAAATCATAGCATACCTAAATGAATAGTCAGGCAACATTAGGCTAAACATCCCTCAACATCTGGAGAACAAGAGTTATAAGTCTGTATCTGCATTTATAAGGATTCATGACAGGCACGAACTGACTGGCAAGAGTTTTTTTGTTTTGGGGTTACAGAAGATAAATCATGTTACAATATTATTTTAAAAACAATTATAAATTTACCTTATTTGGATGGACACGAACGTTTTGATGGGTTATATCCAGAACGAGATGGTTGTTCTCATTTACAGTGTCATTTGTCGTCAAAAAATGATTCCCTATGGTGGCTGAGTGTCACTTAAAGGTGTTTTAACCTGAGCTCAGAAAAATACAGAACGTAGTTGTATAAGGAGGAAAAGTTCAGTTGTTTTTGAGATAGCCCTTTCTTCTGGGGCATGCTGATGCTATGTGCAGTTAACATGAGGCTGAGGAACTGGAAGATCACCTCTTTGTCAATCTGTGAAGGGACAAGTCTATAGAAATTCAAATCTAAATGACATGCACATAGACAATGAAATAATTTGAATTAATGAATAATATATATATATAATATATATACATATACATATACCATAAAGTTTATTTCATTCCAGGCAGAACTGTACAAAATAAAATGCAGGATTTATTTCCACTGCTAACATCCCATTGAAAAATAACATCATACCAATTTTCAGTGAATCACGGAATAGACTATGGATATCGGTCATTCCCAGGTTTCCTATTTTCCCATGAATATTTTATACCTTACTGGGCAAGAATTTTGCATCCTTTGCAATGGTTGCGAGAAAGTTAGCACAACTCCATAAATTTGAGGGTTACAAGGAGTTCGGATTTAATGAGCTCAGTGGAGCAATTATTCCTGATGTCAGTCCACTTGTTTTGGATGGAATTGAAACGTAATTTTAAAATAATGATGTTCAGACAGCCAAGACAGAACAAATAGCGTTCTGTATTGGTTCAATACAGAACGCAACATCGTCACTCTCCAATACAGAACAAATCTGTATTTTACAGAACGGGTGGCAACCCTACTTAAAGGTGGATATAATTTAGCAGCCTCAGGTAAAAATTGGTGTAAAACTGAACTGTACTGCTGCAGATAACACTCCATGTTGTCTTTAAAAATCAATGCATCGTGTTTCATTTTCAAAGAAATCGTGAATTAAGCGAAAATAATCAAAGTTACAAGTTGAACACAGACTGGACATAACCTCACTCTATGCCAGACTTCAACCAAATGACAAGCGAAAATGTCTGACACCTGTAAGATTTTCACCAGGTCACGTGACTCGTAGACAAGACGTAACTACCCACAATGCGATTTTAAGGGGGAAAAAATTCGCATCAGAACCACAATGCAGTTCTAAACAAAAACAAATTTGCATCAGAGCACAAACTGTGTCCGTGTTAAAGCAAACAAAACACTTAGAAATTTTTCGAGGATGGGGATTATATAAACATTCATATCTCGAATACGGTGAATTTCCCCAAAAAGTGTTCAGAGACCAAGTTTAATTATTTTTTATGCAAAATGCATCTATAATACTATAATTATTATAGAATGAGTTGGAAATATTGTAAAATAATACCCGACTAAGTATAAAAACTAATCTGCTTTCAACATTTTCTATGTAGCCACATTTCCAAATGAAAATGACAACAGATGTTCAAAATACAATAGCTGTCTTTAAACTAATAAGTTACAAAAAGTCTTAATGGTAACAATACTCAGTGATACATATCTTGTATCAGTATATTTGGTATAGATTTTAGTTTTCCATATTAAGGATATTAAGGAGACTTTGAGCAAAGTGAAAAACTCCAGTAACTTGAACTGGTACTAAAAAAAACTGCTCTAACCTAACGTAGGACATCAAGTCCTATCTGACATGGGAGTGAGACTTTGGACCCAGGATTCCCCATAGCCTTTTGTATATAAAAGAACATCCTAGCCTAACCTTCCCTATTCTAACCTAGGACGCCCCATGGGCAAACTTACTCACTCATAACAGATGGGTAATACTACATGGTAATTCCTCATCAGATAAATGAACCATACATTTTTCCACAAGTTATCTTGTGTTGTCTGCATTTACAAGGATTTTTACTTGTGTAAACCATTCATTTTTGTGTTTTTGGGTCAGGAACCCTAAATGCAAGTGTAATGCACCAGTCAGTAATTTAGAAAATGCATAAATTACCACAAGAAGTAAAAGAAAAATTATATATCATGGAAATGCAATGACAGTTACAGGATGCATCCTAATCTAAATTTCCGTAACTTAACCTAACCTAGGGTACAGTGTTATTAACTGGCTTTGGAGTAGAACCCACCCAACCTGACCAAGAGTACATGAAAGTCACTGAGTAGAATATAGGGAGAGATGTATACGGTTGTTTCCTCTTTCCCTAGAGTATCATTAAAAATAACTCGGGTTCTCAATGAGATGATAAAGCAAGGGTTTAGGGTAAATCACTCAACCCTTTTTTTTTTCCTGGTAAGGCTAACTTGAGCAGTAGTCACTCATGTGACACTTTTATTGCTTTATATGGTGTTGGTTTCATTCCAATAGATTCCAGCCTTTTGGGAACTCGCATGAATCTAACCATTTATGGTATTTGGTAACCATCTAGACGAACACTACATGTTATCATGGCCGTATATGGCAAATTAGCTTGGAAAACTTCCACTGTAAAATTTCCACCCAAACGGAACATAATTTACCTAACGATATGAAAGGATTTGACAAGAAACAGGCAGATAATTATTTTTTTTTATATTTACTGGTATCGAAAGCTGAATAAGTGGCCCTCCAAGAAAGTCCTAGGTTTTCCTCACGAGTGAAATTTACAGGACTCCTGATTCACTCACTTCCTTGAATGTGTGACCGGTTTCCCCAAAATATGCCCCATCCTAGACTCATGATGAAACGTCAAATGTAACTACATCTGTCAACTAGAGATAGCTATTTCTGTTTTATATTATCTGGACAACTGGGTCGTACGGTACTAACAAGAGTGGCAAGCAAAAATAGGCCTCTTTAATATTGACAAGCTCAAAAGAAATACAGAAATGGCTCACATAATTATGAGCTCTTTATAAAAAATGAATATACCAGAGTACCAACCATTTGAAACTAAATATACCTCGCCATGAAATTGAAGTAAACTGTAATGAAATTTACGCTATTAAAAACACTCAAAACGTCGCACCTAAACTTTCTAGTGTTAGCCACGAAATTCGAGACATTTTCTGTTAATATAATAATAATAGAAAATGGGTTTATGTATATGATGTGGCCTCATCGTGATGCATTACGATAAGAACTCACCATAATTGTAAGATTTATTCTTATTAAATCCAATTTGAGTGCATTATAATATTTATTAGTGCTGTTCCCATAATTTCCTTTTGTCCTCAGCATTTTCAGTTAGAAGAGAACAGTTTCAACTGTTTTCACCAAAATGCTTATTTCTGACAAATTGCTAATACAAAATTTCTACCACTTGTTGCTAGTATAAATATTGATGAGTACAAATGGTAAATGTTTGGAGTAATTGAAATATTAAGCGTTGCCCTAAGTTATAAAAACGTAAACACCATCAATAGTGTAGCATTACTTTTATGCATAGGAGGGTGATAAATCTTCTTGCAGCGAAATCAAAAGTACGGTGTAAAGGAAAGTGGTAGTTCAGATATATTGTACGATATGAATATCCATAATTAATTGAAATTTAAGGTAAGGGATAATGTGTAGTATGTATGATTAGCATGAAGATTAATATTAAGATGTCTTGTCCACAGGTAAATGCAAGCGACCAAATAAATGAAGACCACGACAGATTAAAACAACTGGAATTATTAAAAGTGCTATAGGTTAGACAATCTACAAGGGAAACAGGAAATTCCAGCTCTAGTGAAAACTGATATGGCAGAAAATTGAATCATATCAGTAGTTTGTAGAAGACTGGTGATAAATCACAGGGAAGAAGGTGATTGAGAAACAGTCTTCCAGTGATCGTTGGTGATTCTTGAATTGAATTGAGTATAGAATTTAGGCCAAATGCCGAACACTGGGACCTATGAGATCATTCAGCACTGAAACGGAAATTGGCAGTAGAAGGTTTAAAAGGTGTAACAGGAAGAAAACCTCGCAGTTGCACTATGGATCAGCGTTGTTAGGAGAGGGTGGAAAGTAAGATGGGAGAGAGAATATGAAAGGAGGTACAGTAAAAGGAATGAAAGGGGTTGCAGCTAGGGGCCGAAGGCACGCTGCAAAGAACCTTAGGTAATACCTACAGTGAACCGCATGAGGTGCACTGATGGTACAACCCTCCTACGGGGGTGATTTCTTGAAGGTCTGCACTTGGCTTTTAGAAGTTTATTGGTCGCTACAGTGTTTGTGGGATGAACGACGAAGAGCTAGAAGACAAGAAACCCACAACCATTGAATTTAAGGTGAGTACCTAAACATAATCCAGATCTCTTGTAACTTACATTTAAAGAAAACTATTTAAGATTGGTTAGGCTTTCTGGTTAACATGTGATTGGCATGTTGCGTCCTGGTGATAGATTAGCCTATCCTACTTAGCAATAGGCTAGGTTGTCTTCTTGTAGATAACGAAGCTTCCTCTGGCGCTAGGCTTTGGGATATCTGTCTGTCTATCTATCTATCTATCTATCTATCTATCTATCTATCTATCTATATATCTATCTATCTATATATATATATATATATATATATATATATATATATATATATATATATATACTGTATACTGTATATATATGTACAAACATTATATATTGTACAAACGTTAAGTTTAAATGTCGTTTAATCCAATTCGCGCTAATTCGGGAAGTATCGTGAAATTAGATATTAAACGACATTCGAACATTAATGTTTGTATATGTCACGGTGATGTGATAAAATTCATATATATATATATATATATATATATATATATATATATATATATATATACTATATATATAGTTTTAGTTTGTGATCTCATATATTCAAATCATATATAGACTTATTTTATTCTCTTGTAAGCCAAAAATATTATAATCAGATAGAACTTATATATTCATATTCAAGCAGAAGGCTGTATATATTGTCTTGCAATTGATAATATTTGTATTTTTATTTTTAATTGCGGTGTTACCATGTTTGTGATCTCATGATGATAAAGTGTTCAAATCAGGACTAAGAAAATCACACTTATAAGAAAACTCCTTAAGTAGACTTAGATTTTATTCTCTTATAAGCCAAAAAATATTATAATCAGAATAGAACTTAGTTGCTAATATTCACTGCATTCAAGCAGAAGGCCTTTTATACAAAAAGGCCTTGTTGATTTAATGTATCAGCCAATGCTGAGTTGCTAACTTTTTTCATGTTGATCAGGTTAATAGACTTAGATTTTATTCTCTTGTAAGCCAAAAAATATTATAATCAGAATAGAACTTAGTTGCTAATATTCACTGCATTCAAGCAGAAGGCCTTTTATACAAAACTTCTTGTTGATTTAATGTATCAGCCAATGCTGAGTTGCTAACTTTTTTCATGTTCTATTTTATTGATAATATTTGTATTTTTATTTTTAATTGCGGTGTTACCATGTATGGTTGTGTTAAAACTTTGTATCTGATAGACAGTGTAGATCCATTAATCATACACTGACTGAGAAGGGTGTAATCACACTCGAGTGGGCATAATAATATTTTTGTAAATTCAGTAAATATATTGTTTAAAAATTAGTTTCGTTACCGAAATGCGGAGATAAGCAGACAGCAATTGTGATTTGGTCTAAGTTATAATCTCACCAGTTGGGTCACAATTTACAAATTTAACAATAATCTATATCATTTTCTTACGTTAATCTTTATTTGCCATACTGCCGATGACATCTGTTTTCCTGGGCTTAAAAAACAACAAATCAACACATTTAACAAGTTATAGTGAATTGTACAGTATGGCGCAGGAGATATAAATTTTTATACAGAATTTGAGCTCGAAAATGCTCAAAATATATCTAGAAACCCAAATGATCCAATTTTAATCCCTTACAAATATCATCCCTCAATAAAATATTTATATTTTTGGTTTTGATCATTATGCAGAAATTTTACTGGAGCAAAAGTAACGAAGCTAATACATGCTATTTCATCGTTAGTATTGCCATAGCCTAAAATGGAAATTAAGCAAAAAATTATGTTCACAGAGACCTTTTACATTTTTGTAAGGCGTGTGAACTTTGCCATCGTCATTGTACATTACTCTTAAGTGCATTACTGGTATTATAAAAGTGAAAGGTTCTTGTTGTCTGTGAAATAATAGATGTTCTTAGCTTAGCAGAGAAGCGGTTTGTTACTATTGAAGATAGGTTTGTACCATACAGTAAACCTGGTTGGAGAAGGCACACATACATCACAGAAACATTATGGTTGAGTGGGTAATTTGCCGATAACTTCTTTTATCTGTCATTTTCTTCCTGATTTTCTGAGGTTTGCATTTACAGTGTTTATATGCCAATCTTTAGAGATTTGTTTGCACTGTAAAATATTTGATCTGATAGGATTTAGTTTCTACAAGAAAAAATATTGAGAAAACATACCGTCAAAAATTAAAAATAACGTTATCTGGTCTTGCTATGCATTCACTCACTCTAGGAACACGAACAAAGTAAGAAGAGCCAATTCATGTCGCATCAGAATTGAGTTTGTCAAAACATGATGAAAACTTAGACTTGATCACAAAAGGTGAATTTGATTTGGGTTTACTTGATGACACACTTGACCCCTGCTATCTCCTTCACCTTGCACTTCTGGTCCCAAAGGAATCTGCATCCTAGAATATTTGACTCGTTGCCCTGGCACTTGAGTCCTGAAATTCTGACCTCTGGTCCTGCTGGGTCGGCTGGTACGCTGGTGGGGGTAGCCGATAACAAATCGTGGCCTTCCCTGTGGGCAGAAAAGGGTCTTGGTTATTTGCTCAGCGAGCAAAATGGGAACAGTATATATATATATATATATATATATATATATATATATATATATATATATATATATATATACATACACATATGTATACATACACACACACACACACACACACACACACATATATATATATATATATATATATATATATATATATATATATATATATATATATATATATATATATATATATATATAAGAAATTTGTTCAAATAGGGGCGTTTCAGACGACAAATTTCGCAGCTTCAGACGTTTCACATATTCTCATAAGGCTCATCCACATTCGTCAACCCCTTTAAGGTTTCTGTGCTACTATTTTTTTTTTTAATCTTGCACCAACATTATTGCCACTTCATTTTTGTCCTTTCATTTCTCACCATTTCAACCATTATTTTTTACCTCTCTTCTCTTCACTTACAGCGACCACGTTACTTCCATAAAGGAGAGTTTGTTCAACAATCCCATCAACTTTTGTCTTCCAAGCTTCACCTATTCAGTGATATACATCTTCTCTCATCCTACCTACATCCACTACATTTACTTTCAAAACCCAATGCGAATCAACCATCTCTCACTATCAATGTAAAACTAAATGGCTCTCTCCTTTTTAATCTACATCCACCTTTACTACCCTTCTCGTGAACATATTTTTCAACTTTCTCTTTTAAACCCGTGTCTGAAACCTTTGTCTGCTAAACTTGTGCTTACATTTCTTATCATTCCATCCAGCTAATATATAACTACCATAAACTTACAACAGACTGTCTCAGACTCATTTTTGCACTTAACCAGTCACTGTCCCTTCTACACATTCCTTTTTGCAATCAGCTTTAAACAAGGAAAGTGTGAGATGTCAACATTAAAGAGTACATTAAACCCATCTTAATTAAAAATTAACTGGACAACTCAGCCTTCTCTTACTTCATGTGTTGTTGAAGAAGCGAATTGCACACGACCTTGGCGTCGTCAATTCCCCATTCTTCGTCATCACAGATAGAACTCAGTTCCAGTTTTTCATTCACTGTCACTACTACCTGGCCCTCCACACTAACCAGTCCTTCCGAAGTTTTTATAATGTTGCTCTTGAGTTGGATGTTTGTGTTGAACCCTGAAATAGTGTTACAAGTTGCATTTTCATCTCATCATCTTACTAGCTTGAATGGCAAAACCTGTGTGGACTAATTTGCAAGTTGGCTATTTGATCATTAGTCTGTTTTTAAAAAGAATTGACTTCTAGGTTACTCTGACTTTTTCATTCTATATCTGCTGCAAAAGAACATCAGTCAGATATTTTTCATTCAAAATTTACGGCTTTTTTTCGAAAGATGGCAATTTACATTCGACATATACTTACAGGGAACTTTGTTGTGCTCAACACTTCTCTTCTTACGCACATTCGAACTAAAGTGATAATCTGCTTGTCCAGGGTTCAAATTCTGTGCCCTAGGTTTCATTCTGTGCCCCTCAGAATGGGTGTGATTTTCTGAGCGAGTGTGGTTTTCTGAGTGGGTGTGGTTTCCTTTATCATCATCCCATTGCTCTTCATCTCTTCTTGAAGTAGATCCTTGAAGTTTCCGTTGGCCACTCTCTCCCTTCCTCATGCCTGAACTCCCCCACATTCCACTCTGGAAACCACCTTCAGAGCCACTTCCAGCCCCGAATCCCCCACCGGAGCCAAAACCTTGGCCAAAGCTACCTCCAGAGCCCATGCCCCATTTTGAGGGATCACCAGAACCTCCAAAGCCAGGACTTCCCCAGTCAGAACCTTGGCCAAAGCTACCTCCAGAGCCCATGCCCCATTTTGAGGGATCACCAGAACCTCCAAAGCCAGGACTTCCCCAGTCAGAACCTTGGCCAAAGCTACCTCCAGAGCCCATGCCCCATTTTGAGGGATCACCAGAACCTCCAAAGCCAGGACTTCCCCAGTCAGAACCTGGATTGTAGTCAGATCCAGGGTTAGAGAAACCATCATTTCCCCCCGAGTTGGAGCTAGACCAAGAATTATCATCAGATCCCCAGGAATTGGTGTCGCAAGTGCAAACAGCCACTTTGTCATAAAACATGGTACCAGTTACATCACTGCGCTCACCACGGAAGACCCCACCGTCCTCTGAAATGAGGAAATAGAAATAAATTATGATTATTCCAGGATATTTAGGTGAAAACTGAGCCCCTAATATTTTACTTTTATATGAAATGACCTTGGATGAATTGGAAACTTATTTAATTACAGGATCGGTAGACCAAGTATTCTGGCAGACCAGTGTGGAAAAATTGTATACAAAATCCACAAATGAATAGTTATTTCTTCTCCTTTTGTCAATGTAGATTGGTGATTAGTTACTCTCATACATGAAAATAACAGAATATAACTTCTTTTTATTTCTGCATATATATAATATATATACACGCACAAGATTAAACAAATATGTCATCACACCTAATTCACTTCACCTTTGGAATAACTCACACCCAAATGAATTTTGCAATATAAGTGCATCTGCCTTGAATGAGATTCGAACCCAGGAGTTTTCTTTTTGATGGTGAGGAAATAAGAATATACGCATCCGACTAAGCATAGGATGGAATCACGGCGAGAGCAGGAGTACTGTACTAATTGCGTTATTCCCTTTTAGGTGCAAGTTATCCCCAGTGTCAAATAATCCAGTATTAATATTAAGGGTATTTGTTGCTTAATCTTTGTGTGTATAAAAAAGTTTCGTGTATGCAGGTGGCAAACCTATACACACATATATATGTGTGTGTGTGTGATATGTGTGTGTATGAAATATAATGTATATACATAAATGTATATATATGTATATATATATATATATATATATATATATATATATATATATATATATATATATATATATATATATATGTCTGTGTCCGTGTGTGTATGCAAATATGCTTTTTAAGGCGCATCCTTTACCATAAGCGATTTCCATGGAATGCTGATGGACGTGAGATGGATGTTTTTGGGATATGAGCTAAAGTTTTTGGGACATGACCTGAAGTTTTTGGGATGTGACCTGAAGTTTTGGGACATGACCAAGAACATTGCTTTAGGAAAGGAGATAATCTTTAACGAATTGAAGAAGTTGGATAGATCAGATAATAAAGCAAATCAATCAATCTTTCCAGGTATTACTTTTCCCCATCCGAATTTCACTTACCTATGACCCAGTAGAAGGGTTTGGGGTCTTCTTTGGTCAAAGCCATGAATTGTTCGAACGGATTTTTGAAGAACTTGTCCTCTTTTTCATCGTCTTGTGGATTAATCAAAGCCAAGGCTATTTGGGCTTTCCTGAAAAAAAAAGGGAAGTTGAAAGTTTTTGAAAGAGATGTTTAAAAAAGTAATATAGTGTCGTATTTAAGTGTTGTCAGAAAATATATCGTCCAGTAAAACAAATGAATACATTTATTGGGATTATGTGACACGTGGCCGGCCGTCTCATAATTTCTCTCTCTCTCTCTCTCTCTCTCTCTCTCTCTCTCTCTCTGTCTCTCTACACACACACACACGCACGCACGTATGTGTATATGTTTATTAATCCTTTGCACGTCCTGGTTATAAGCGAGCAGCCGTAATCCTCATAAAAGGACCTCCTTAGTTCCCTTAAAATTTAGTACAAATGAGAGAGAACTACAAAACCATAAATAATCATATCTCTCTCTCTCTCTCTCTCTCTCTCTCTCTCTCTCTCTCTCTCTCTCTCTCTCTCTCTCTCTCTCTCTCTCTCTCTCTCATGCCACAAGTGTCTGACTGTAAAAGATACAAAAAAATATATATAAACACAAATAATTACAGCGTAATCAAATCTACGAATGAATATACACGTACATAGTCTGATAAATTTAAGAGACTTCGCATGCGTACATTTGAATGTCTTCTCGCTTTTAATGTAATTACTGTATATGATTTTATTGACCCACCATACAAGCAAATTTAACACGGAACACTACAAACTTCGGCTGATGCTACTATCATAGCCCTAAATATTGGTGAATGCAATAAGGAGGTAGGGCTCCGTAGGGTGTTAGTGCCGTCAGTACACCTCACGGGGTGCACTGTAGGCATTCCTAAAGGTTCTTTGTAGCGTCCTTATCTTTCTTCCATCTTGCTACCAACCCTCTCCTAACAATTATTTCATAGTGCAACTGCGAGGTTTACCTCCTGTTACACCTTTCAAACCTACCTGCTCTCAATTTCCTTTCCAGCGCTGAATGACCTCATAGGTCCCAGTGCTTGGCCTTTGGCCTAAACTCTAAATTCCATTCCATTCCAATGAGGAGGTAGGTAGGAGAGAGATTTAAATGGAGCAAGTAAGGGTTGGGAAATGAAGCTGATTTCTGGTTACAATCCAGCAGAGGTCGCCATTCTGCTGTTATAAATGCCATATCAATATTTTACTGGCGTAACTTTGTTCCATATTGACTAGGGCTCAGGCTTGTAGGCTTTATATCAGAGAAAGTTTGTTTTTCTCGTGGTAGTTTTGTCTGTGTGGGCCTTATGCCTCGATGGATGAATGCATATTATGAATTTAATAATCAAAATCATCACTATCATGTTTCAGGTTTCGCTGAAGCTTTTTATTTATTTGTTTATGTAGTTATTTTTATTTATTTAAATTTCTATTTTTATTTGTATATTTTTTCTCCATTCCCGCATTCCTCTCTCGTTCAAGACCTCAACTTTTCTGTCTGGCTGAAGCATGGTGTATCGTCATTTTACTGTTATTATTATTATTATTATTATTATTATTATTATTATTATTATTATTATTATTATTATTATTATTATTATTATTATTATTATTTGGCAGCAGACCCTTTTTAAACAGGTTCTATTGAATATTATTGCTGCTTCAGCTGCATTTATTTTGTAGAAGACTGCAACCAATCAGAATTCGCCATCCATGACCCCCACTGAAGCCCGTGTATAAATTCAGAAGGACCTATGGAACCTGCCAGTCCTCTACTAGCTGGAGAATGACAGAAGAGTCTGTCGAAACGCGTCGCGGCAACAATTGTATAGAACTAACTGTATAAAATATATAAAGAAGCAGAATCCAGATTTTGACTTTTCCCCATGAAATGACAAATATAGGCTGTTAGCACGCACCTCCACTGAAGAGAAGTCCGCAATAAGGAAAATAGAAAAAGTCTTCTACAAAATCAATGCAGCTGAAGAATTATTATTATTATTATTATTATTATTATTATTATTATTATTGAGAAGATGAATTTTATTCATATGGAACAAGCCCACCACAGGGGCCATTAACTGCAAATTCAAGCTTAAAGAATATGATGTTCTTTAAATAAATTCCCAGAAAAATATTATTTTTATAGAAAAACGAATAATGTAGGGTATCATCTTACTTCATGCAGTCCATCGCAGTCGTTGGCTCCGGTCCGGGAGTTTTCAAAAGGAGTCCTATTTCTTGTGGTTTGCTCATAACCAGTTCCATTTTCTGAAAGCAAATTTAAAAAAAAAAAAAATCTTATTCCGTGCCATTAGTTTTTATGATTTTAGCAGATGATTACCCGATTTCTTAAAATTTTGAGATGAACTTGATATGGTCCATGTGCATTACTGTTACTAAACACCCACGTACAAATAGATTTCTGTCTGTCTATCTCTCTAACGGCCTATCTATATATACATTATGTATATATATATATATATATATATATATATATATATATATATATATATATATATATATATATATATATATATATATATATATATATATATATATATATATATATATATGTGTGTGTGTGTGTGTGTGTGTGTGTATTAACTTTTATCACTTACACAACTGTTCTGTGCATTAATACAGTTACTATCAGGACCTCATTAAAATTGGGTGGTATCTAGCGGATATATATATATATATATATATATATATATATATATATATATATATATATATATATATATATATATATATATATATATATATATATATATAGAGAGAGAGAGAGAGAGAGAGAGAGAGAGAGAGATAATTATTTATAATTTAAATATTCATTGATATGAATGATGGATATGCGTGTCTTAGGAGTGACACAAGCCGCGTATGTTTTGTATGCACGCATTTGAATATTCTCAAATACATTTTTGAAATCTCTTACGTATTTAAGACTCATATTTGATTTTCAGTATCACTATGTCACAATGTGAATTGAAGAGATTATCACGACTCATATTCAGAAGCTCACCATTTGCATTAGGTCGGCAATATCTTCAGCGTTGAGTTTGATTATGTCCATGTAAGACTTGGAGAGTTTCAAGAGGTCAAGCAAGGTCTGGTTACCCTTCAAAGAATCCTCCACTCGTACTGAAACGTTGGTTTTCAGGAAATCCATGGCTGAGACGATGGTTTCTGCCGTGATGGCAAAAGGAACCGACTGCTGTTCTTTCAAGTACTCCACTACCTCTCTGGAAGGGTAGAAAGGTTCGTGAAGAATGAAATTTTGCGAAGGGGCTAAAAAATCAGAAAAGTTCTCCAGAGTTCTTTAGGCTGACGTTAACAGTGATCACCCTAGCTTTCAGTTTTTTTTTGGTTGAAATTGTCACTACGTGGTTCCACTGACTTTGAAATATTTACAGTTTATTTTTAGTTCAGTGGTGCGAGGGTTCTCAGAGTTGATGGTGAGTAACGCTGGGTTTTAGATTAACAAGAGATATAAAGTTGGTGGAATATGTACAGTACGTAGTATCTTATGCATCTCTACAGTAGCTTTGGACAGCGTCGATTACAAAAATTAATAGAATTCCATAATTGATCCTCTAATAAATTTTGGAGAAACGCTTAAAATTCCAGAATTGATCCTCAAAGAATTTTTTAACAACTGCTTAAAATTTTAATGAAACGGAACCTTATAAAACGACACTTCACAATCAGCTGACTGTAATGTTAAAGGTACATATTTCAACTGACTTAAGTTAGACTTGAGTTAGCTGTACCTGGTATACCGAGGTTTAAAGAGAGTTAATACTTACCCCACGAAGTCACCACTGGGCGAAGTCCACGTCTGCAAAGGCAAGAGTACCTTGGGCCAGTCTCCGTTAACGGCCATGGTGAAAACTTTCTTGATCAGCTTACGAGTGCTGAGATCGAGGAAGCTGAGCTCGTCAAGATCCTCGGCCGTCGCGCCGGATGCCAGCCTTGCAAAGATCTTCAGCATCATCATCTTAACTGGGCTGATCCTTTCCCCACCGCCGTAGCTGGGGTAAACAATTGCGAGTGTCAGGGAGTGATACGAGTTATTCCCTTAATGATGATGAAGTGTATTAATGTATCGATGAGCTGTCTTTTGTTTAAAGTTGCGAGTGTCATTGAGTGATACGAATTATTCTTCACTTAATAATGATAAAGTATTTTAATGTACTGATGTGCTGTAACCAAAGCTATGAAGGGTAGTAATGAGTCAAAAGCAGATTAATATTAGCTTTGGATTTTCATTTGTGAGATGTTTACCTTCCTCCTCCTCCTCCTCCTCCTCCTCCTCCTCCTCCCCACCCTCCTCCGTTATCCCAGCTGTATTTCCCTCCGAACATCGCTCCGCCGTTGTTGTCATCGTCGAACTCGCTGAAGAAACCTTCATCAGGACCACCACCATTCCCGCCATTCCAACCACCGTTGCCTCCCCACTCATTATTGAATTCCTGCCCACCGCCTTCCGGATAACTGGCCTCTCCTGGGAAGTTGATGCTCTGGAAACTTCCCTGGTACTGTGGAGAAGATTTCTTGAGCATGGCAGCAACCTTCGAATGGAACACCTCTGCGTGCTTCTGTTCCTTCTTGCCGTCTTTCATGGTGTCGTTAATGAGGCTGAATGTCCTGTCTGACTTCATCGCAGCTGTTTGGGGAAAGGAAATGAAGTGCTCTGTTAATGTTTAAAATGTTGTTTGTTTCGTATTGCAAGGAGGGTATTGGGTAGTACAGTAATAAGCCTCATGTGCCAGTAAGTTCTATTTACTGCCCTACGTGAATTTAGAAAATAAGTAAATACTCAAATCTCAGTTGCATGGCCTTTGGCGTTGAGAATTTGCGTGACAACATGAACATTCTGTTAGGGAGTACCGTTAATACACCGTTTCAGGAGTCTCCGAGTCATGTATTCCTCCTATGTTAATATTGCAGCTTCAGATGTTCCTCATACAGTATTTCAGATTTTAAAAATCCATATAACTAATACTCCTCGCATTGGCTACCTATAAGTGGTATTCACTTAGTGAAAATGATATCTTTCACTGATTTCCATCAAGTGTCTTATTACTTTTAATCATATAAATTGTGCAGACATTGTGATTTTCGTAATTGTAATTGTAATAACCACATTTCTGGTAAAAAGCGATTATTAGAGTCTATTGTGATGTTTGCACGCTACTTATACTTCGCTGTCTGTGCGTTGTATAACCTTCTCTCTCTACTTTTGGACATCAATATGCAGCAGTGGGTGCGCTGAACAAGCATTTTTTTTTATCACTTATTTAGCTAACCCTACTGCAGTTGAATCTGACAGAGATAGAAGTTTCTTTTATAGACATCACCATATTTTCATTTCAAGTCGGAGTCACAATGTGTATTACTTACAAGCGGAAGGGCAGTTTTCCTCGTCTTTTCCGTTTGAGCAGTCAACTACCTGATCACATATCCAGCTCTCGTCCAGGCACATGTCCGTTCCACCGAAATTACAGTACACTGTCTCGCATTTTGCTTGCTCCCTAGAGCACCGGAAAGGGTGCAAAGACAAAAAAAAAAAAAAAAATAAGACGTGGTAGTTAAATGTTGCTCATGGTTCCGCTAATGGTAAACTTGAAGGTAGTCTTCGGTTTAGGAAATTTTGCACAGAAGTAAAAAATTTCACAAATTGGAATGATTATAAGGTTTAACTTTTTTTTACGTTCTGTAGTAAATTCTCATTTGGAAAAATGTCCTAAAGCTGGCCAGTTCTATCAAAATTATCTGTCATAGTAATTTGGGAAGATAGTAAGAAAAGCTTGTATTGACAAGGGCATTAATCATATCCGCATAAATTATTTCAGGTTCACGTCGAAGTCTAAACTCTATTTAGGGAATAATTATGGATTTATTTGAACATTGTTTAGGTTTTGGGGTGGTGCCAGACGCGGGAAAGTTTTAACATTTAACAGAAATGAAAATTTGAGTCAGTGGAAATTATAGATGTTTTATGTATAAAATATTTTTGTAATATTTTACAGTGAAAAAAACCTAGGTCCTTTTCAAGTATGTAAAGCCTAATTCACAACATATTAAAATATCACCATCTGCCAAGGAAATCCTGTGATTTTTTTTAGTCTAATAATAAGTTCAAGCTTTAAACTGAGCAAGCTCTACTTTATGGAAGTGATGTGTGGATGCTGAACGTACATTTATATAGTTTACATATTAAATGTGGAACTTAAAGTTTTGAAATGATGAGAAATATAAATTACGAAGTACAGTAGGTTAGGTAAAAGGATTGCGTAAGTTTAGAGATGTGGGAGAACGGAAAATGATGGGTATAGTTCGAAAATATGAGAGGAAAGAGTAGCGGTTCGGTCATGTGGGGAGAACGGAAAACTATAGTTATAAAGCTGAAATCTTGGAGGAAAGAGGAGAGGTTGAATAAGTAAGATAAGCCGTAAAGAAAGTGGAATGGGTAATTGTTTTTCTATTAATAATCTAAAAGTATTGTTCGTAAGTGAAACAAAAAGACGCTCTTACTGTTTCTTGTTTGTGGAACTTTGGGAACTGAGCGCAGGACCTGCATTGGAATTCTGTGTGCCAGAGAATAGACCAGAAAAGATGCCACTTCCTGCGGCTTTGACTTCTTCTTGAGGTTGTCCACCGGTATTTTCATCTTTATCATCATCATCATCATCATTATCATTATCATTTCCTTCACCACTTTCTTCACCACCACCACCATAGCCCCCACTGCCGTTACCATCATCGCTGCCAAAACCGTTGAAGCCTGTCCAGACACTTCCTCCACCAAATCCTCCACCAAAGCTGCCACCAACACTAGCGTAAGCACCAGGTGGGATAGCACCAGGTGGGAATCCTCCAGGTCTTGAGCCATATCCTCCACCATAACCAGGGGGTGGGGGTGGCGGACGCCTTGGCATGGGAATTCCAGCCTCGGTCAGGAACATCTCGAACATCATGGGGTTCATCCCGTAGCCTGGCATCAGGATCTGGAACAAGTGTTTCTTCAGGGCTGCGGACAGTCCCTTCATGAGGAAGTATCTCACGAGACCTTCTTCTTCGATGGCCCGCGTCAGGAGGGCGTCGGCGAGCTCCAGCAGGACTTTGGTCTTGTTGTTCTCGGCTGCTGGTCCTGGTTGCTGCAGGGATTAACAGAATAAAGTTAATAACGCGGCTTATTAACTGAAGAGAAAATTATACCTAAATTTGTGCAGATGTGATATTCAGTAAGAGAGAGAAGAGATAACATCGCTGTATTCTGAACTTACGATGTAAATGTGTAATTATGAGAAGCTGTGATAAAGAAGGAATAAGATTTATTTTTATGATCTGTAGGAAGTAAAATAATAACGATGATCATATGCCGTTCTGATCTATAAAAACAAAGAAATGAAGTTAATAATTTTTTGGTTAGGAACTGTAAATAAATAGACAACGACAATTATGAGTGGCTGTGATGTACAGAAATATTAAACTACAGTAAACAGAAAAATAGACATATTTTTCGCTGTTCTAATCTTTATAAACAAAGAAATAAAGATCACTGCGTGCATTTATTGTCAGAAGATTTAAAGAGAAATAAAAAAGAACTTTTTTCCGTACTAACTACAGTAAACAGAAAAATAAAGAAATACTTTGAGCGGTTCTGATCTCAGAAACAAGGAAATAAAGATCACTGCGTGCTGTTATCGCCAGAAGATCTAAAGAAAAATAAAAAGAGAGAACAATAAACACTCTAGTCTTCATCAGCTAAGAAATAAAGATCACTTTGTACCATTACTGTCCGAAGATTGAAAATAAGAAAATAGGACTATTTTGTGGCACTTATCTGCAGCCCAGGGATTTGAACCTTCGCTTGGGGGCGTTCTTCGCCTCAAAATGCATGTGTGTGTTTATGTGTGTGTGTGTGTGTCTATCCGTATTATACGTACAGTGAGAGTCACATTATCCAGAGAGTCACGG
>NC_089754.1:35862383-35864883 GCF_040412425.1 Macrobrachium rosenbergii | reverse complement strand
CCGAAGTGGAAAATAAGTAGCTGGGTTTGGAGAACAGAGGTCAGGAACATATAAATATAACTAAATGCAGATGAAAATAAAAACAAACAATTCGGATATCGCAAACCTCCGCCAAGGTTGTGCAGTCTACTTCCCAAAAGGACCCTTCTCCCCACAAGTTACTCTCCTGCCTCTGAAAATCTGTTCACCTGTTGTCAGGCAGACGGTCCCCCGTAAGGGAGTAGAGCCGTCACTGTACCTCACGCGGTGCACTGTAGGCATTACTTTAGGTTTTTTGCAGCGTCCCTTCTTCCCCTGACTGCAACCTATTTCATTCCTTTTACTATACCTCTTTTCATATTCTCTTTCTTTCATCTTACTTTCCACCCTCTTCCAACAATTGTTTCATATTGCAACTGCGAGGTTTTCCTCCTGTTACACCTTTCAAACCTTCTGTCAATTTCCGTTTCAGCTCTGAATGACCTCATAGGTCCCAGCGCTTGGCATTCAGGCCTAAATTCTGTATTCTATTCCATTCTATTTAAAAAAATGGTAGGAAGTCCATTTCCCAAAAATACTTGCCTACCTCTCCTAACTTTAATCATTTGTTGCCAGTCACGATGCTTAACTTTTTGGTAATACTTTTTTGTAAAGAAATCTGCATCAAACTTAATTGAGCAATAGTGCTTTCAAATTGACAAACAAACGGGCAAAACTTAACCAAAACTGTCATCACCTTGGTGAGATTTTAGGTGAGTTTATACATACATATATATATATTTATATGTATACTGTATAAATGTGTATAAAATATGTATACACTTACGTATCAAGTGACTCCTCTGTCCGTGAACGCACACAAAAAAACCTTGGTTAACAAGCATACATGTACTATTACACAAAAACCACCCTGCTAACAAGCCATTCGTTGCATCTGCTTTGCGAAATAAACAAACCAACAAAGTAAGCTGTCCAGAGTTACTAAGAATGTTTACATTCTGATCGATTGCAAGGTGGTGTGTTGTTCCTGACAAATGGTACATAGAACACACAACTAACATGCTTCGTTGTCTGTAAGGTATAAAGTATATATATATATATATATATATATATATATATATATATATATATATATATATATATATATATATATATATATATATATATGTATGTATATATATATATATATATATATATATATATATATATATATGAATACGTTGTTAGTCAAAATTTAAATATATTTTTATATTCTTTATATGCGATTTTCTGATGCTTATATCACAAACGATGAAATCAATAAAAATAAAACGAAGTTATTTCCACAACTTTTATTAGTTATTTTGAAGGAATTTCGTTTGCAGTTATGTCCTGAAGTCTGCCAACATATTTTCGTAAATAATTGCTTTTGCACATAACTCCTTATTAAAATATTCCCAACGGTATCTGGATGAACGAAAGCTGTCACTTCGCAAGAATTTTAGTATAGTTCTAGTTTCGACCAATAATTGCTTACGATAATTCTGTTCTTACACTTCTTTCTATCTCGTCATTTCAAAATAACTCTTCTGTAATAAAATTCTCGAAATTACCAAACAGCCAGTTATTAACACAACTCTTGGTGTCTATGGAGAGCCTAACGTTCCCTTTGTCCCTAGGTTTTGGTTACATTAATGCGAAAGTTTATTAGTATAATATATCTAAACTCATAAAAATACTTAATGTTTTGTACTTACATTGTTGGGTTCAGGAGCCTTGAAGGAGCTTAAGTCAACATCATTCGAAGTTCCGCTACTTGGCAGCGCTGGAAATCAGAATGAGAATCAGTTGAATTTAGTGTTGTTTCTTTATTATGGGTAAATAAGTGACCATCAGAGATAATGACATTTTGATTTATTACGGTCTTGTGACGATTGTGGCAAATCTTTCGCTGCTAAGCTGACTTGAAAGTAAACTGTGTTGTGAGATTAACTTAAGTAAATTCTGAAACTTTAAGTTACTTTTACTTGTGTTAAGTTGCTTTTTTTTAGCACTTGGGACAAACGTCCACTGCCCCCTTGTAAGAAAATGAAGCTTTTAAAGTTCAGCTTGGCTTGAAAAAAATTGTATAAACATGACTTTAAAAATCAGCTTAAAAAAATTACATTCTTATTGAAACAACTGTCTAAAGAGTCACGATCAAAGTAATAAAGATGATCACGAACTTTTAGTATCACGTTTATTCTAGTACAGTTTTTTCCCAGTTATACTGAGCAGAGCACACACTGAGCATTTCGTTCTTACCAATTGCCGCCAGAGATGTAACGTTGACGGACTTCCGAGCTACGATGGTTAGATTACTGATCACTGGTTCTATCGTGGAACTGTACGCTTTGATGAACAGGGCTGTGGTGTCTTCTCCCGAGTTGGACAAGGAGAGGTATTTCTGAAAAATAGGGAGATGTCTTTTACCTCTTATGAAGATTTGTTGATGGTATTTAAATATTTAGATATTCATCACCTTTGTGGTTAATAATTCTGT
>NC_089754.1:35842383-35857383 GCF_040412425.1 Macrobrachium rosenbergii | reverse complement strand
TCTTCATAATTGTAATTCAGTGTCTGTATTTATGGGATAATAAGATAACTCAAAAACGAATGAACGAGTTTGGATGGACACGTGTGAAACAGTCCCCTCCATATTATTAATTAAGGCTGGTACTTTGGGAGGTATGCTCTGTACCGTGTACCCTCACTTGTCTCCGTAGTGATTATTTCATTATATTTATGCTTTCGGGGTCGATATATTTCCGAGGCTATATTTAGTTTTCATTATTTATTAGCATATGACCTTGACTTAAAAAAAAAGGTTGATAGACGTTTTCATGTCGCCACTGTTAAGGATATTTTTACAATACCTTACGGTTGAGATATTGAAATATATTGCCATTTGGTTGCAATATACTACGTTTCAAATATATAAGTTCCCCATCTTCACTAATCATCTGCATTTATCCCACCGTGTACTGCTGTTATTCCTCCCTTTCTGTAGCGTTTCCATTGTTTGTAGTTAACGTTTAACGGAAAATTTTTCATGTAATTCATATTTGATAGTGTCTTTGAAGGACGCAGCTTTCTGGTAATTACTCAAATTACTACATGCATGCAAACATACTTACATACATACATACATACATACATACATACATACATACATACATACATGTGTGTGTGTGTATTATTTTGCATGTTAATGAATGTACGTATGTATGTATACATGTAATTTGTACACTTAAGATACACAAAATACATGTACAGAAGTGTGGATTTTTGCGGCAGCATAGTTCATCTTTGCAACCCTCGGACACCAATTCTAAATCGCCCCACGCAAAAATCATCATCAATACTTCAAAGAAATTGACCCATTAAGACACAGTCAGCGTCCATAAATGTAATTGCACGTTGTTAAACCTGCCCTTAAATTATTCATGTATCAGTGGCGTTTAAAATGTTCTATCCTTTATTGGGAGAGTCTGTCGTGACGTTTGCGAATTAAGATCCACTCCTTTCTTTATCATCTCTTTTATTCAGGTTTTCCTCGGACATGGGCTAAAGAGTGTTGGGTTGCCTTTCCCATCGACCTGTGCTTGAAAGAAAGCAAGCGAGACCAAAAGTAAAATATTTGAGGTTATTTTTACAGTGTTCTTATCAATGTAACTTCAGGTGACTTTCAGTATGAATATATTTTTAGGTGACTTTCAGTGCAAAAGTAACTTTAGGTGACTTTCAGTATGAATATACCTTTAGGTGACTTTCAGTGCAAAAGTAACTTTAGGTGACTTTCAATACAAATGCAACTTCAGGGGACTGTCAGTATGAATGTATTTGTAGGTAAATTTCAATATAAATGTACTTGTAGGTGACTTTCCATTGAAATGTAGCTTCAGGGGACTTTCAATATAAATGTAACATCAGGTGACTTTCAGTATAAACATACACTCAGGTAACTTAATTTATGACCTCACTTATGCGATGACGCCGAATTATCGCGTATGTGCTGTTGTGTCACCCTGGGGTGAACTGATGGCTGTCATAAGCAGGAATTATGACATTTTTCAGTGTAACCGACAGCTGCAAAAAGCAGCTATTATGTGTGACTGTTAGTTCATGCATGGCCTTGCTCAGCTTCCCATTAAAGTATATTACTCTCTCTCTCTCTCTCTCTCTCTCTCTCTCTCTCTCTCTCTCTCTCTCTCTCTCTCTCTCTTTTTGCTGTGCTCTGAGTTTAGCAACTCTAAAACTTGGTCTTATGCAAGCATAAATCATAATTACGTGAATGCGAAAACATCGTATTGATTTCAGTGATCGTATGCATTTGTCTTCTTGTCTCTTAGTCATTGTTCGGTATATTGAACTAAGAGACCCAAGGGAACCATTAATATTTGTACGTAGAACATCAGTCATCCAATACCGATGGTCAGGAAAAACGATTGTATAAAAAAATGAAATAATAGTCGATGAGTAATTCATAGTATGAGATATCTTCCCAAAAACAATATATTCGTTTTGACTGCGGAAACTGAAAGTGAATTTTAAATATTTCGATATTTATACGGTAAACTTATTATTTTATCTTTCAATTTTATCTTTCCTATTCTATTTTTCTGTTTAAGGAAATATTGAAATCTAAAACGTCATAATTATTCTTCCGGCGGAAATGCGGGATTCCTTGACATTCCCATTCATAAACAAGATTTGTGAATTACAGTTTGTTTTTTCTTGCGTAAACTTCGGCGTATTGGGACCCGAATTGTCTTCAGCTTCAAAGTTATTTTTGTACGAAAGGTACTCCTAGAAAGACAACTGTTAACTCCAGTCCCAATATAGTATTGATTTCCGTCCTAGTAATAAAAATTCGGTGCCATAGGCCAAAATAACTTTCATCTCTATGCAAGGGGGCAATATTAATTATGCTAATGCGATACGACAAACCATTACCGCAGAAACATTCCAGGAAAGTGTCCTTCAATCTACCGAGCTACAAAGAAATATGGTTAACATATCTTCGTTTGATATTCATGGCTTTTGGAAATCACTGGGGAAGTTGGGATTTATTTGTTATTGTTAGTCTTGCCTTTATGGCGTCGTAGGATGGTCCTCTAATGCCAAATAGCATCACAAAATTATTCATGTTTTGTATTAAAGGGAGACGCGAGTCATTCAACTTTGGCATAGCACGGAAAATCATACCTTAGGTTACTTAGACCTCAGAATTAAACGTTTTCAGAGTTGGTGTGTGTGTGTGTGTGTGTTTGTGTGCGTGTGTGTGTTTGTGCGTGAGTGTATGTGCGTGTGTGTTTGCGTGTGCCTGCGTAGGCAATTAAAGTGTGGGTGGATACCTAAAACAAGTTGCTTGTATCCAAGCAACGATGTAAATAACACGAATACTCTCACCCCTTTACATTCTTTCTGCATTGTGAGGAACAAATGGCAAGTTATTTTTAGATCCTCCTCAAAACATTCTACGGAGGTTATTGTTCTAGATTGTTCGTTTGATATATATATACAGTATATATATAAATATATATATGTATACATTATATATATATATATATGTGTGTGTGTGTGTGTGTGTGTATGTATTAATGTATTTATATATATATATATATATATATATATATATATATATATATATATATATATATATATATATATATATATATATATATATATATAATACTGTGTATATATATGTGTGTAATAAGATTTATAAAAAATCCCCATACAAATAAAAGGAGGGAGTTATATCCCAGGTAGTGTATCTTGAGCTTATTATATAACAAATGATTGTCATGGTACATTGGAGGTGTATGTATACAAGAAGGAATTTCTAAGTTGTATGCATATTGAGCATATGGGTACCACTGGTTTTCATCGGGTTCCATCAAGCCCAAGGACAAGGAGTGTAAATCTTCTATAAAACAGGATTCAAAAAGATCATGGTGAATCTTACGAAGTTTCCACTATCCTTAGGAAAGTCTCAGTGTTCGTAAGCAAAGCAGCTCCGAACATCTGAACTTTGAAACGACATATAATTCCAGTAACAATATGTCATGCTTCCCAGCTGATACTTAGTTGGTACTACTTAAATGGCAAAATTTTGATGTACAGGTCTTGACGATAATTAGGGTTTAATTTCTGTGGGGAAGCTTTTTCCCCGTGAAACGTGTACGAAATTGATTGCACTTCTTGAAAGGTATCGTGCATTTGCTATATTCTTTGAGCTTTTTATGTTTCCATTAAATATCAGTGACAGCGGATTGTATCTCCTCAGAGTTTAAGTAATTTTCTTGACGCCATCCGGGTTTGGTATTTCGAATTCATCATTTTAATTATTGCCTTCCGTATCTGATGTTATGTTAACCTTGTTTAGTGTTCCTAGTTCGCTGTGTTGCCCTATTGTCTTTCAACGTATATTGCCTGGTCGCTATAATTACAGTATATCTGTTGAGTGGGACTAGTAAATTTCGTGTCTTCCATATTTTGCATTTCAGTAAAAACATAAGCTGCTGTAATCTTTACTGTACATGCAACGAAAGTTAGTACTTGCATCTCATTTTGCAATTTAAGACTATTTTCAGCTGGGGTGGCCAATTATCCACTGCCCTGTGCCCAAGGTTCTTCACTTTCCTCAGTTATTGTTTATGTAAACCTTCGTTCATTTATTTGTTTCCCATTCGTTTGTAATATTCATCTGTTTTACTGTTTTCTTTTCTTGACTAGGTCTGTCTTATTTTCATATCTTTCCGTATCTGTCCGTTGTATTCTGTGGAAGATTCTTAGCAATTTGTTAATGTTTCTACATGTTTCATATGAAACTGAAAAAGAGATAATATTAATTATATGTCGTTGCATGTCATCTACGAATCATAGACTAGATTTCGTGTGCTAAACCAGTCGTGATTTGCCGTGATTCCAGATATGCAAGCACGTCGTCAGGGAAACCATTGTGGGTGAACTATGGCTTTTAGCTCTTAAAAGCATAAATGAGTGCATTGTCCTTGAAATGAACCGGTCGGGATTGGAGGGGACGTTGCCAAAACAAAAACTTGGCCTTCGTAGTTCCCGCCAATACGCAGACATTCAAATCACTTTCGTGTTCATGTTGAGGTAGGGTAGTGGGGTGGTGGGTGGATGGGAGACTCCCGGTACCCGACGTTTATTGGTAATGATTCATCTGTTTTTGTTGGGTTAAGTATTGTTTCTCGTCATAAAATGTTTCCCGTTTTCTTTGTTTCTTAATTGTTTTACAACATGAAAGGATCGAAACGGAACAAGGAAGGTCGGTCTCGTTTTTCTAGTCTCAGTTCTATAGTCTCCCTTACATAGGTCTAGGTCTTCCAACATTTTTCGTGCCACTATCACGGACTTATGTCCCTAAAATATCCAAATTATTCTACGGATGAACAAAAACATTTCAGTTCCTAGTAATCCACAGATTAGCAAAAAATGAATTTAATAGGTTTTCGCTAATGGTCTTCAGTAACTTATATATACCTTGAATAGTTTCTGAAATAGGAGTTCATCACTCCTTGTTTGCTTGTACTTTAGAACGGTGTTTGGCTCAAACAATGGAATGACGAATAATTACTCGAGGAAATGAAAATGTATTGCAGGTCTTAAAGACAGTTTAAGGATAATCATGCATTTTTTTTACTTTGCATTGTTTTCTTTGTAGCTATTTCTACTTTCATTGCATTTTTTTTTTTACGATTTTTGTAGTTGTCACACGGGAAAAGTTTCTGATGATCATACTTGTTCACAAAGGAGAGAGAGAGAGAGTCTTTATCAACTTGTTTCCAAATGTTAGAAAGGCGTATCATGATGAATAATCTATCAGTTCATTAACTCACCATTTGTCTGCCCAAATTAAAAAAAAGGATTCCTAGGTATAAAGATTCAGTAAATAAAAACAGAGCTACTGACAGACTTACATATTTTTAATAAGTTTTTTAGATAATATTTCATGATAATAAACTAAAATTTTGTGGTCTGGTTGTCTTCTCGAATCTGGGTAAGATTTACACTGTTTTGGTTGCTGTTGCTCTAAAGGAACACGAAGTTACTTGTCAGTCCTTGGTTGAGAAATTCAAGGTCACGTGATTCTGCGTGCACAGGTTCATGTCTTTGACGATTTCGGTTTTGGTTATATGTGTGTTTGGGATCAAGAGAGAGGGAGAGAGCAAACACTGAATTGTTTATATATATACATATATATATATATATATATATATATATATATATATATATATATATATATATTATATATGTAATTTTAGCTGAATCCACCTTGATGTTTTATCAGTTTTAATGGACAGTATATATATATATATATATATATATATATATATATATATATATATATATATATATATATATATATATTTGTATATATATGTACATTATATATGTATATATATACATATATATATATATACATATGTATCATATATGTATGTATGTATGTATGTATATATACATGCACTCATATTGTTTGTTATAATTGCCAATTCCCGGTGATTACTGTTTTGTTTGCGCACTTTGAAAATTTCGCTGAAACTGACATATTGACGTGTTAAAATAAGGTTCTCATTTTTTTATGTGCAAGTGCTCACATTCTTAAAAGTGTATTGATTGTCATTACTCTGATCCAGACACTAAATTAACCCTCGTTATCATCATGTTTGTTCTCTCAATCATGCAACGTTGAGTAATTTTACAGAATTAAATTTTATTTATAATTTTGCGGAGCTGTCACATTGTTCATTTGTAGTAACATTTATTAATAGATCTTAAAAGACATCGTAATTCGAGTTCACGCACGATTTATTTGTGAAATGTGTATTGATTGTATCTGATAATATCCAGCAGAGATATTCGTATTTTGAGATGGTGGCAGTGTTTGTGTCTTTTCTAATTTAATATTTTCAGGACTCATTTATGACGTTATTATTCATTTATTTTTTTTTTTACTAAACTCATTTTTATTTACAGTAATTAATGTTAATTTACCTTCTGAACTGCTTTGTATTTTGTTGTCTTTTTGCTAATTTGTCAGAGTATATATTTCCTCTTTTATTTTGGTGCCTTAAGTATCCATCATTATGATTTTCTCTCTTCTTTTAAATCCAAAATCCATTCCTGTGCTAGTTTGTCTTAGCTAATTTTTCATTTTACTATTTTGAGCAATTTTATATTAGAAGAGAGGAAAAACGAGATAGACCAGATATATTTATTCTTCTAAGTGGTAGGTTTCGATGACCATAACTACTGTGATGCCAAATTTCATCATGAAATCAATCTGTATTTTGTGTGTTTCCGACCAGAATACTAGTTGACTATTCTGCTCACTTCAATTGGAATTTCAGAAGTTCAAGCGAGAATGCAAAGCGTTACTACCCTAATACAGTTCTCCTTATATCTTAATAATTTACTTGCATTTTTTTATATTATTAATTTAATTTCTTTTTTATTTTTTAATAAGTGGTCCCTTCTTTCTGTATTTCCTATTACCTTCTGTTACTTCTTTCTAATGAACGTCCTATTCTTTGAAAGCTTGAATTTCAAGTCAGTGGTCCCTGTGGCCTTGTTCCATAAGGATAGTGTTCCTCCTCCCCCTCCTAATAATAATAATAATAATAATAATAATAATAATAATAATAATAATAATAATAATAATAATAATAAGGATGAGATGGAAAGACAATGTGTTTAGAGATCTAAGAGAATTGGGAGTGGAGGATCCTGAGAATGATTGGAGAGATACAGCTCTCAACAGGGGAACGTGGAGAGGTCTGGTGCAAGCGGCCATGGGGCACCAAGAGGCCCGAGAGCCACCGGAGTAGAGTAGAATAGAGTAGAGTAATAATAATAATAATAATAATAATAATAATAATAATAATAATAATAATAATATTTATGCAACACCATCAAATCTGGATGTCGTAACTCTAAGGAACGGAACGCCATTTTTCGATGGCCTTCGGCTTACTGTGAGCGATATGGCAGTACTGTGGTACCTAGTTATTTAGTTTGTTTGTCTGAGTCGCCAGCGGAGCAGTTTTCATCAGCCTTCCATTAGCAGCGAGAACCTAGTGATTAACGATCTAAGGCCCAGTCTATAAAGGTGACAGGTACTCGATCGAGGGAGAATAATGGTGGAAGGCTTTCAAGGGCGTAGACATATACCTACGAGATGGTAACTTCAGCTGTGCAATACATTTATGTTATTATTATTATATTATTATTATTATTATTATTATTATTATTATTATTATTATTATTATTATTATTATTATATCATAAATTCATTTCATTTAGATTCCTGGTGTTAGATATGAATTTTAAATTTAATTTCATCAGTTATTTCGTCATTTTAGACAATTTAAAACAAGCAACATTAAAATATCGAAACAAATTCTTCTGTATTACTGTTGTGAACTACATGCATAATCTTGTTTCATGTTTAGTGGTAGATCATTAATAGAGAACTGGGCTCACATTGGCAAGGTTCTTGGTCAGATTTTGACCTGCTCCCCACTAGTCGACCCAGATATGAATAGGTATTGGTATATATATATATATATATAAAATATTGTGTATGATGGTGATTAACTGATATATATATATATACATGTGTATATGCATAAACATGTATACATATAATGTATATTTATATTTATATATGTGTGTGTATGTTTTGTGTGTGTGCGCGCGCGCGTGTGTATCTGTGTGTGTGTATTTAGACTCAGCCTCTCCTTACTGTATATACAATAAAAGTTAATTATCTATTTTTAAGTGGCGTTAGCAGAGGTATGTTCTTGTTTATAAATTTTCAGCATTATTCTATGTTTATTTGACTTTAAACGCTCTTATTACCAATAATGCCAGTAGTTTAGTTTAAGCCGATTTTTTTCACAAATGTTACCTCGTTTATTGTAAAAATTACCATCATAGGTAAGTACAGTCATATTTCGATAAGAAGCCGTAAAGCTATAGCTGATGATATAAATTATTCATTCAGTTTGCTTGTTCAGTTTTATTTTTTCATTCACTCATTAAAATTCATATATGGCGATTTTAAGTGTAAGTGCGATGTACCTTGAGAGTACTTTGCATAATTAGGATTTTTGTACCTTTAGAAGTATGTATGTATCCATTGTCTGAAATAATTTGGTAATGCTAGTTTTTATTATATTTACGTTTTCACATGGAACAAGTATAATGATTTGTAGGGAGTAGCGTTTGAGTACAGTCCTCAATTATCGACATGGTTAGGCTTCGAAAGTATTGGAATTTTTGTATAGCCTAAGATTGTGTTTGGGAGTTTAATTTTAGTTGCCATCAATTTCAGTTTGATTGTTTTTTAATGAGGTTTGTTTCTTTCTTGACCTGTTACAATTAAAACATTTGAGACTGAGAGGAGTGTTATTTTGACGTGGAAGATCATTTTAGTGAGAGAGAGAGAGAGAGAGAGAGAGAGAGAGAGAGAGAGAGAGAGAGAGAGAGAGAGAGACCAAAAACGATTTCGGCCCAGATTCGATGAGGGCATAAAAAGTGGCCCAGGCAACTTATATTTTTTTAGTTCATACGTACTATATGAGTAGTAGTAAGTAGGAAAAGGCTGTATTATGTTAAGCAGTCAAATTCCATGAAAAGCAATTTTAATCTTGCAGTTTAGAGCGTTAGTCAAGAATGCAATAGCATTTACCTACTTCAACTAGGCATGAGTTCATGTATGAATAATCTTTCAACAGATTTTTTTATCTATTATCAGACGACGCTTTCTGGCCCATTTTTCGAATGTTTACTATCTTTTTAAATTCGAGGATGTATTCAAAGCATGTTCAGTGGATTCCGCTTTCTGGAAAATATATTTTGATTTACGCTCCCCTAAAAGTGATGTGTTTACTCCTGACATTTATAAGGCATAAATTTGATCAATGGATCTTGTGACATAATGATAATTACATATAATGTTAATCAGGATATGTATTTCATTGATTTTACAGCCATGGCATACCTGAATTATTCCAGTAATGTAGAGAGAGAGAGAGAGACAGAGACAGAGACAGAGAGAAATAGTCCTTTAAGTAAAGCCAGCTTTTATAGAAGTTGTTTAAATGGCTTTCATTCTCCCAAGGTCAACATGACCATTCATTCCTGATGCACAAAGCTCACACTTTATTGTTCTTTTAACAAATACCGTGATGTATGTATTGTCCGTTCGGACGCTCCGCACGAAGGTGTCAATTAAATTAATATTGTATTCAACAAAGTGCCATTCAGTCGAATTTCGGATCCTTGGTTACACACCTTTTGCTTTGGTTTGTTTTTCCCCGTTCCTTTGGAAACACTGGTGCCATTTATGTCTGGCTAAAGAAAGGAATAATGAAAACAAATGGGGGATTGCGTCACCACTGCCAATATTTACTGAGAGGAAGTCTGTCACTGTTGGACTGCATTATGTTATTTCCTCTACGTCCGAAATTTGGGATTCTTGTCAAGCTTTCTTTTACCTAACATCCTTCAGAGATATTTATTTGTTTTTCTCAGTTAAGCTCCACTCTTTTCATCTTCTCTTTTACTTTCTTATTTTGACTACTCGTTTCGGATTTTACTGATGTGATGGGAGTTCACAAAAATTAGACACCAGTGTGGTCATTTTCACCTGTGGTAAAAACAAGATCGGATAACAGGTAATGAGATGACTGATTTGAAATGTCAGCTGTATATATAATAATGATATATATTAACTATCAATCATTAGTGTTATGCAGTATATACTCTCCAATTCATAGACACGCCTCTCAAGAACTAATGTGTACGTGCTCGTTATGCAATTGTTGTCAGATTGTCTGATAGGCACCTACGGTGCAGTGACTAATGACTGGCTATGTAGGAAATCATTGTTGGGTAGTGGCAACCGTTATTAGTGAATGTTTGTTCTGGTTACGCAAAAGTAATGGCATTGCCTATTATTTATTGTACCTGTTTTGTTATGTAATTCGACTTATATATCCGCATCGAATGCATGTGTGTGTGTGTGTGTGTGTGTATATATATATATATATATATATATATATATATATATATATATATATATATATATATATATATATATATTTATATATTTTTACATTAAGACTTTTTTTTACATTAAGACTTTTCCATAACAGGGGTGGCTCCAAAGAAAAAACTAATGATCAGTTCCACATTCATGCTTCAACTCCTGAATTGTGGATGAACTCGCTGCAAATAAAACTTCCATGACATTAACCACTTCATACACCACGTTTAAGCTTTCAGCCACTCCTAACAATTTATCCTCCATACCATACCTCCCCTACGCCTTCCTCATTGCCTCTGTCGATATGCCACAAAAAGCGTATTCCCTTTGACTGTCAGATTTCTTACATAACTCTTACAACAAACATTACAACAAACACCTGATCCACACACCCACTTCTTTGTCTAACCCTGCACTGTTCTTCCCTTATCAGTCCTTCTGTCACTTGTGTCACTTTTTCATTATAACCCTACTGTATACACTTTTATTGGTACACATAAGTCATTTTATTTTCATATAATTCCAACAGTAACTAGGAACACCTTGACCTATACTACACCTCATTCAGAAATAGCTTACAAACGATGGTTAGCCACTCAATGACACTATCACCACCATGCCACAATATCTCATTGCAATCACAACTGGTGTCTTTCCATTCTTCAACCTCTTAATCCTACATCCTTAACATTATCTTCCTTAAGCATTCATAAATTTACGCTAATCCTTTCCACTCTTGTCTTTCACCCTGCCTCTTATTCTCCGTAAAGATCTTGCTAACCCTCTTCTCTTTGATTTTATTACCCTACTCACCTTCTTTTTCTCTCTCATATTCTTCTTAATTACCCTACCCATACACTAAATGCTACTGCACGTGATCTTCTCTTCTGGCATGCTTTACTAAGCCGTTCATACCGTCATTCCACCACTTATTTTTATTTCCTCTTCCTACCCTGATATACCAACACCCCCCCGTTGTTCTTGTGATCCCGTCTTGGCCTATTAAAAATTCCTGTCTACTCATGCCACCTCTGTGTCTTCAAACCCAGCTCACAATTCTTCCATTTTCTTACATGCTCGTCCCACTTCCTTCCTGTTACACTCACTTGTCCGGATTATATTTACAGCCACATTTCCACACCTACCCTCCAGCTTAAACCTATATATATATATATATATATATATATATATATATATATATATATATATATATATATATATATATATATATATATATATATATATATATATATATATATATTATATAGGCAGTAACCCTTCTGCAATACTGCTTCATTGCGATCAGAAAGGTTAAAAACGTGTGTTCTGGTCAGTGCTTGGCTAAGTTAGCAATAAAGACCAGACGCTAGTGGTTGCACAGGCCTCTGAACCATCCATGGGGCAAGACGTGGTCCCAGTAACCTCAACCCACAATTTGTAAAAGACCCGGTGTTCATACCAGGCGCTACTTTGCATACTCATTTAGTGGCCAGAGCTTCTGTCAATATTAAACTCACAGTTGGATGCGCATTGCGTTTTATAAAAGGAATGGCTTTTAGGTTTCCATGTGGTGAATCATATCATCCATATTAACCTCTCATTTTCATTTTGATAAATAGTTTCTTGTGCGATACCTTTTATTCTATCTCATGTTTAACTCACTACCCAGGAGGAAATTATCCTGTTGTGGGAAACTCATGTATTTTTAGCCCCAGTTTATTTCTGCAGTTGGCATTAGATTATTGAGGGAATTTTTTCCAGGTTACAATTCCATCGTTATTTTACCCGTTAATATTCTTTTCATTCCAATTTTGTCATTAAAACTGGTCATGTAAAGACATGCTGGAGTAACACCATATTTGCTTGTTAATATTTCTGAAACATATTTGAACATGTACTTACTGATCGTAGCACGCTGAGCATATTCGAGTAACAGGCATTCAACCGTTTTATTAGAGTATCACGTTTCCTTAGTAATCTTTACGTGACCTGTATGTCACCTGATCCAGATCAAGGCGATCAATAATGTCAGTTAGACTAGTAAATCTACAAAGTCTTCTCCCTAGTATATAGTAGTAGTAGACGTTCAATGTGCACAATTCAACAGTTGTAACTTTCTGCGGGCGCGCGAGCACGTACTCAAAAGCGCATAAATTCTCTCTCTCTCTCTCTCTCTCTCTCTCTCTCTCTCTCTCTCTCTCTCTCTCTCTTCCATGCACGCACATATGTTAACATTGAGCATTTATCAATCATTACTTTGTTATACAAACTAATAAGTAAAGTAACTTAGCGGTAACCGGCCGCAACGGCGATATAGCGTGAGACGATGGCAACTACACATCATTGTTCTCCGAATGCCTAAACCAGAATCCTCACATAGGCATCCTATAGGCCGTGGGCACGCTGGCGTTTCTCTCATTCCCCACCCTCGTTTTCCCCTCAGGTAGGACATTGGTTGATTTCTCCTACCAGGGATATCAGACCAATCGTAGGTGTACAGTATAAGGAGGGGAAACTAGTATCTTTATTGGTATAAATGATACTGTTAATTGATTTGATCTAGAGCAGGTGATATACAGGTCACGAAAAAAGGGTACAAAAGAAACGTGACACATTTGGACAATTGTTGAATATCCGTCAGTCAAATAACCACGTGTGCTCTGAGCAGTAAGTTCAATAAATTGTTCAACCAGAGTGTGCTTGTGTATTCATATAGTCTTCCATATTTCAGACTAAAGAGAGTATAATATTGAGGCAAAAATAAGTTTTATAACAACTTTCTTGAACCAGCTCGGTAAACAAAATGGTAAAATAACAGATGTACGCACACACATGTATACATATACATATATATATATATATATATATATATATATATATATATATGTGTGTGTGTGTGTGTGTTATATGTGTGTGTGTGTGTGTGTGATGTGTGTGATTATATTCACTTTAACACGTGATTTGTTTATCACACATCCTGACCAGGTTTCGTCAATGGCTTGGCAACAAAGTCGAAACTGGTCAGGACCAGCACACCTGTAGTTCCTTACTTTTTATACCTGTGGTAATGTGATATAAATATATATATATATATATATATATATATATATATATATATATATATATATACTATATATATATATATATATATATATATATATATATATATATATATATATATATATATATATATATATGTGTGTGTGTGTGTCTAAAACTGACACTCTGGTTGACACATGCATGTATACCTAAAGACAGGCAAGCATTTATGTGCGTTCATTTATAGAGCTGCCATTCTCATTCATATGTCTGAATGTATCATCTTGCAGTATTTATTCAGACACGTGACATACTTATATAAGTACATTTATTCTCATGAAATAAGTCGGTAAATACATCCATTCTCCTGTAATACGCATGTATGTATTCATCCAAAAGCAATATGTGTTCATATGTTGTAATGCCAATCAGTTCAGTTCACGTGCTTTTGACCTTCAAGTCAAAGTATGTCTCCTAGGCAGTAAGAATAACAAAACACGTCATGACAGCCATGGTCAGTGAGGAAAGTAGAGCTTTTGAGTGGCTGGACATGAGCAAGGTCTAGAAAGAACTACTGGACATCAGTCAGCGAAATAAGGCCACCAAAAGCTCTACTTTCCTCACTGACCATGACTGCCATGGCGTGTTTTGTTATTCTTACTGCCTAGGAGACATACTTTGACTTGAAGGTCAAAAGCACGTGAACTGAACTGATTGGCTTTACAACAAATGAAGGGTTCCTCATTGGGAAGGTGGGTTCCGTTCTCAGCCAGCACTCTGCTACCCGCGAGTTCGAATCTCCGACCGGCCAATGAAGAATAAGAGGAATTTATTTCTGGTGATAGAAATTCATTTCTCCCTATAATGTGGTTCGGATTCCACAATAAGCTGTAGGTCCCGTTGCTAGGTAACCAATTGGTTCTTAGCCACGTAAAATAAATCTAATTCTTCGGGCCAGCCCTAGGAGAGCTGTTAATCAGCTCAGTGGTCTGGTTAATCTAAGGTACACTTAAAAAAAAAAAAAAAACATATGAACGCATATTCCTTGAGGATGAATACAAACTTGCGTATTACAGGAGAATGGATGTATTTGCCGACTTATTTCAAGAGAATAAATGTACTTACATAAGTATTTCACGTGTCTGAATAATTACTGCAAGATGATACTCTCAGACATATGAATGAGAATGGCAGCTCTATAAATGAACGCACATACATGCCTGCCAGTCTTTAGGTATATACGCATGCGTTAACCAGAGTGTCAGCTTTAGACATACGCACACATACATATGTTAATACCTGCGTATCTTTGTCTACCTGCTTCACAGATGCTCATTGGTTTACATACATGTAGGATTTTATCATAATGTATCCTACATGTATACATATGCATTTCTAAATGAAATTTTGGATTACTGTCGCACAGATTTT